>NW_021823394.1:35000-44453 GCF_901001165.1 Salmo trutta | reverse complement strand
GTACTGGATAGTAGGGCTAGGGTTAAGTTACCTGGTACCTAGTAGAGGGTTAAGTTACCTGGTATCTAGTAGAGGGTTAGGGTTAAGTTACCTGGTAACTAGTAGAGGGTTAGGGTTAAGTTACCTGGTACCTAGTAGAGGGTTAAGTTACCTGGTACCTAGTAGAGGGTTGAGTTACCTGGTAACTAGTAGAGGGTTAGGGTTAAGTTACCTGGTACCTAGTAGAGGGTTAGGGTTAAGTTACCTGGTACCTAGTAGAGGGTTAAGTTACCTGGTAACTAGTAGAGGGTTAAGTTACCTGGTAACTAGTAGAGGGTTAAGTTACCTGGTAACTAGTAGAGGGTTGAGTTACCTGGTAACTAGTAGAGGGTTAAGTTACCTGGTAACTAGTAGAGGGTTAAGTTACCTGGTAACTAGTAGAGGGTTAAGTTACCTGGTAACTAGTAGAGGGTTAAGTTACCTGGTAACTAGTAGAGGGTTAAGTTACCTGGTAACTAGTAGAGGGTTAAGTTACCTGGTAACTAGTAGAGGGTTAAGTTACCTGGTAACTAGTAGAGGGTTAAGTTACCTGGTACCTAGTTGGGCTAGGGTTAAGTTACCTGGTAACTAGTAGAGGGTTAAGTTACCTGGTAACTAGTAGAGGGTTAAGTTACCAGGTACCTAGTAGAGGGCTAGGGATAAGTTACCTGGTAACTAGTAGAGGGCTAGGGTTAAGTCACCTGGTAACTAGTAGAGGGTTAAGTTACCTGGTACCTAGTAGAGGGTTAGGGTTAAGTTACCTGGTAACTAGTAGAGGGTTAAGTTACCTGGTACCTAGTAGAGGTTAAGTTACCTGGTAACTAGTAGAGGGTTAGAGTTAAGTTACCTGGTACCTAGTAGTGGGCTAGGGTTAAGTTACCTGGTACCTAGTAGAGGGTTAAGTTACCTGGTAACTAGTAGAGGGTTAAGTTACCTGGTAACTAGTAGAGGGTTAGAGTTAAGTTACCTGGTACCTAGTAGAGGGTTAGGGTTAAGTTACCTGCTAACTAGTAGTGGGCTAGGGTTAAGTTACCTGGTACCTAGTAGAGGGTTAAGTTTCCTGGTACCTAGTAGAGGGTTAGAGTTAAGTTAGCTAGTAGAGGGTTAAGTTACCTGGTAACTAGTAGAGGGTTAAGTTACCTGGTACCTAGTAGAGTGCTAGGGTTAAGTTACCTAGTAGAGGGTTAAGTTACCTGGTACCTAGTAGAGGGTTAAGTTACCTGGTACCTAGTAGAGGGCTAGGGTTAAGTTACCTAGTAGAGGGTTAAGTTACCTGGTAACTAGTAGAGGGTTAGAGTTACCTGGTAACTAGTAGAGGGTTAAGTTACCTGGTACCTAGTAGAGGGTTAGGGTTAAGTTACCTGGTACCTAGTTGAGGGTTGAGTTACCTGGTAACTAGTAGAGGGTTAGTGTTAAGTTACCTGGTACCTAGTAGAGGGTTAGAGTTACCTGGTAACTAGTAGAGGGTTAGAGTTACCTGGTAACTAGTAGAGGGTTAGAGTTAAGTTACCTGGAACCTAGTAGAGGGTTAGGGTTAAGTTACCTGGTACCTAGTAGAGGGTTAAGTTACCTGGTAGCTAGTAGAGGGTGAAGTTACCTGGTAGCTAGTAGAGGGTTAAGTTACCTGGTACCTAGTAGAGGGTTGAGTTACCTGGTACCTAGTAGAGGGTTGAGTTACCTGGTAACTAGTAGAGGGTTAAGTTACCTGGTACCTAGTAGAGGGTTGAGTTACCTGGTAACTAGTAGAGGGTTAAGTTACCTGGTACATAGTAGAGGGTTAAGTTACCTGGTAACTAGTAGAGGGTTAGTGTTAAGTTACCTGGTACCTAGTAGAGGGTTAGAGTTACCTGGTAACTAGTAGAGGGTTAGAGTTAAGTTACCTGGAACCTAGTAGAGGGTTAGGGTTAAGTTACCTGGTAACTAGTAGAGGGTTAGTGTTAAGTTACCTGGTACCTAGTAGAGGGTTAAGTTACCTGGTACCTAGTAGAGGGTGAAGTTACCTGGTACCTAGTAGAGGGTTAGGGTTAAGTTACCTGGTAACTAGTAGTGGGCCAGGGTTAAGTTACCTGGTACCTAGTAGAGGGTTAAGTTCCCTGGTACCTACTAGAGGGTTAGAGTTAAGTTACCTAGTAGAGGGTTGTTACCTGGTAACTAGTAGAGGGTGAAGTTACCTGGTGACTAGTAGAGGGTTAGGGTTAAGTTACCTGGTAACTAGTAGAGGGTTAGGGTTAAGTTACCTGGTAACTAGTAGAGGGTTAAGTTACCTGGTACCTAGTAGAGGGTTAGGGTTAAGTTACCTGGTAGATGGTTAAGTTACCTGGTAACTAGTAGAGGGTTAAGTTACCTGGTACCTAGTAGTGGGTTAGGGTTAAGTTACCTGGTACCTAGTAGTGGGTTAGGGTTATGTTAACTTGTAGAGGGTTAGTGTACTTTATTGTTGTTGTTTACATCCACTTGTATATTCCAGGTAGTCTACTGTATCTTTTTTTTTACCAGGTCTGTGGACTGAGAACACATTCTCATTTACATCAACAACCTGGGGAATAGTTACAGGGGACAAATGAGCCAATTGTAAGCTGGCGATGATTAGGTGGTCATGATGGTACGAGGGGCCCGATTGGGAATTTAGCCAGGACACCGGCTCTTAAGTGACAACAGAGAGGTTAGGACACCCGTTTCAACGTCAATTCGGAAAAAGACGGCCTCCTACAACCGCGTCCAAAGTCCCCAATCACTGCCCTGGGGCAATTGGATATTATTTTAGACCAGAGGACAGAGTGCCTCCTACTCGGCCCCCTCCTACACCACTTCCAGCTGCATCTGGTCTCCCATCCAGGGGACTGACCAGGACCAACCCTGCTTAGCTTCAGAGACAAGCCAGCAATGGGAATTTGCAGGGTGGTATGCTGCTGGCCCATAACTTTACTCCTCCCTGGTAGAACTCCAGCTGGTCCACTCCAGCACTTTATTCTCCCTAGTGATAGGACTCCAGCTGGTCCATTCAGCACTTTATCCTCCTGGTAGACTCCAGCTGGTCCACTCCCAGCACCTTTATCCTCCCTGGTAGACTCCAGCTGGTCCACTCTAGCACTTTATTCTCCCTGGTAGACTCCAGCTGGGTCCATTCCAGCACTTTATTCTCCCTGTAGACTCCATTCCAGCACTCTATTCTCCCTGGTAGACTCCAGCTGGTCCATTTCCAGCACTTTATTCTCCCTGGTAGACTCCAGCTGGGTCGCGTGGGGAGAACAAGGAGAACAACAGTGAGGCTGAGCTGTTGCTGAGACAACTGATCTGGGATTTAAACAGAGGTACAATGGGAGCTCTGTGTGTGGTTTTAACCAGAGGTACAATGGAGTAGCTCTGTGTGTGTGTTTAACCAGAGGTACAATGGGGGGCTGTGTACTAAGAAGGCTGAGGGCCTGCTGGTCACTAATGGGCTCTCACACCGGGACAGAGCACTATGTCATTATAGCTAGGACCAATAGCTATGTCATTATAGCCTGGCCCAAGCATTACATCATTATAGCTAGGACCAATAGCTATGTCATTAAGCCAGGACCAATAGCTATGTCATTATAGCCAGGACCAATAGCTATGTCATTATAGCCAGGACCAATAGCTATGTCATTATAGCCTGGCCCAAGCATTACATCAGTATAGCTAGGACCACGCACTAATCATTAATACGCCAGGACCAAGCACTACATCATTATAGCCAGGACCAAGCACTACATCATTATAGCCAGGACCAAGGACTACATCTTATAGCCAGGACCAAGGACTACATCATTATAGCCAGGACCAAGGACTACATCATTATAGCCAGGACCAAGGACTACATCATTATAGCCAGGACCAAGAACTACATCATAAAATCACCATCATTGTAAAGCCCTCGTTATTTTGTTGCTTTGTCAATGTCATTTCTGTAGATTCTTATTCATTTCATGTGATTAGTGCATTTTTACAATATAGCCAATTCTGACTTTGTAGCTGGCTCATCAAGTGGAAACCTTTCAGCTGTACCTCCAAGAGAAGAATGGTGACAATAATAACCATCATAATCATCATTAACCATCATAACCATCATTTACCATCATAACCTTCATTAACCATCATAACCATCATTTACCATTGTAACTATCATTAACCATCAATAACCTTAATTAACCTTCATTAACCTTAACCATCATTACCAATATTTACCAATCAAAAACATCATTACCCATCATACCCATCATAATCATCATTTCCCATCATGACCCATCATTAACCAATCATTAACCATCATTACCCATCATTAACAATCATACCCATATTAAACCCTCATTAACCAATCATTAACCATCATTACCCATCATTTACAATCATAATCATCATCATTCACCATCATTATCCAATCATAGCCATCATTACTCATAATGTACCAACATTAACCAATCATTAACCATCATTACCCATAATTTACAATCATAATCATCATAAACCATCATTAACCATCATTAGCCATCATTAACCAATCATTAACCCTCAATACCCATAATTAACCATCATAATTAGCCATAATTAGCCATCATTAACCATCATTCACCATCAACCATCATAACCCATAACTATCACTAACCATAATTAACGATCTTAACCCATCGTAACCATCATTAACCATCATTGACCTTAAATAACCTTCATTACTTAACCATCTACCAATAATTTACCATCATAAACCAACATTACCCATCATTACCCATCATGACCAATCATGACCAATCATAAGCTATCATAAATCATTACCCATCATTTACAATCATCACACATCATTACACAATTTACCATCCTAACCATCTTAACCCATCATGACCATCTTAACCCATCATGACCATCTTAACCCATCATGACCATCATAACCCATCATGACCATCATAACCCATCATGACCATCATAACCCATCATGACCATCTTAACCCATCATGACCATCTTAACCCATCATTAAACATCATGACCATCTTAACCCATCATTAAACATCATGACCATCTTAACCCATCATGACCATCTTAACCCATCATTAAACATCATGACCATCTTAACCCATCATGACCATCATAACCCATCATGACCATCTTAACCCATCATTAAACATCATGACCATCATAACCCATCATTAACCATCATAACCATCATAATCATCATAATCATCCCCATACTGTTATTTATTTATTAATCTTGCTCCTTTGCACCCCAGTATCTCTACTTGCACATTCATCTTCTGCACATCTACCATTCTAGTGTTTAATTGCTATATTGTAATTACTTTGCCACCGTGGCCTATTAATTGCCTTACCTCCCTTATCCTACCTCATTGCACACACTGTATATAGACTTTTATACTGTATTATTGACTGTATGTTTGTTTATTCCGTGTGTAACTCTGTTTTGTTGTATGCTTCGAATTGCTTTGCTTTATCTTGGCCAGGTCGCAGTTGTAAATGAGAACTTGTTCGCAACTAGCCTACCTGGTTAAATAAAGGTGGAATAAAAAAAACATCATTTAACCATCAATACCATAATTTACCCATTTACCATCAACCATCATAACCCATAACCATCACTAACCATAATAACTATCTTAACCCATCGTAACCATCATAACCATCATTACAATAATTTGCATATTTACCATCATTGACCTCATAACCATAATTTCCCATCATTAACCATCATAACCCATCATACCCATCATAACCATCATAGCCCATCATTACACATCTTAACCATCATTACCCATCATAACCATCATAGCCCATCATTAGCCAACATTAACCATCATACCCATCTTTACATCATAAACTGTCATTAACCATCATTACCCATCATTTCCCATAATTTACCATCATAAAACCATAATAACCATCATTAACATCATTGCCAGTCATAACCACTCATAAACTCATTAGTCATCATTTACCATGATTCCCATCATTATCCATCATTATCCATCATACCATATCATCATTACCCATCATTACTCATCAGCTGTAATTTACCATCATAACCATCATAAGTAATCATAAACATAACCCATCATTAACCATCATAACATGATAACCATCATCAACCATTCATAACCCATCATTAACCATCATAACCATAATTTACCCATAATTTATCATCATAACTCATTGACATCATAGCCATCATTAACCATCATTAAGCCATCATTAACCATCATAGCCATCATTAACCATCATTAAGCCATCATTAACCATCATTAAGCCATCATTAACCATCATAGCCATCATTAACCATCATTAAGCCATCATTAACCATCATTAAGCCATCATTAACCATCATAGCCATCATTAACCATCATAGCCATCATTAACCATCATAGCCATCATTAACCATCATTAAGCCATCATTAACCATCATAGCCATCATTAACCATCATACCCATCATAACCATCATAGCCATCATTAACCATCATACCCATCATAACCATCATAGCCATCATTAACCATCATAGCCATCATTAACCATCATAGCCATCATTAACCATCATTAACCATCATTAACCATCATACCCATCATAACCATCATAGCCATCATTAACCATCATAGCCATCATTAACCATCATAGCCATCATTAACCATCATAGCCATCATTAACCATCATAGCCATCATAACCATCATAGCCATCATTAACCATCATAGCCATCATAACCATCATAGCCATCATTAACCATCATAGCCATCATTAACCATCATAGCCATCATTAACCATCATAGCCATCATTAACCATCATACCCATCATTAACCATCATAGCCATCATTAACCATCATAGCCATCATTAACCATCATTAACCATCATAGCCATCATTAACCATCATAGCCATCATTAACCATCATTAACCATCATAGCCATCATTAACCATCATAGCCATCATTAACCATCATAGCCATCATTAACCATCATAGCCATCATTAACCATCATAGCCATCATAACCATCATAGCCATCATTAACCATCATAGCCATCATAACCATCATAGCCATCATTAACCATCATTAACCATCATAGCCATCATTAACCATCATTAACCATCATAGCCATCATAACCATCATAGCCATCATTAACCATCATAACCATCATAGCCATCATTAACCATCATTAACCATCATAGCCATCATTAACCATCATAGCCATCATAGCCATCATTAACCATCATTAACCATCATAGCCATCATTAACCATCATAGCCATCATTAACCATCATAGCCATCATAGCCATCATTAACCATCATTAACCATCATAGCCATCATTAACCATCATAGCCATCATTAACCATCATACCCATCATTAACCATCATAGCCATCATTAACCATCATAGCCATCATTAACCATCATAGCCATCATTAACCATCATAGCCATCATTAACCATCATAGCCATCATTAACCATCATAGCCATCATTAACCATCATAGCCATCATTAACCATCATAGCCATCATAGCCATCATTAACCATCATTAACCATCATAGCCATCATTAACCATCATTAACCATCATAGCCATCATTAACCATCATAGCCATCATTAAGCCATCATTAACCATCATAGCCATCATAGCCATCATTAACCATCATTAACCATCATAGCCATCATTAACCATCATAGCCATCATTAACCATCATAGCCATCATTAACCATCATAGCCATCATTAACCATCATAGCCATCATTAACCATCATAGCCATCATTAACCATCATAGCCATCATTAACCATCATAGCCACCATTAACCATCATAGCCATCATTAACCATCATAGCCATCATTAACCATCATACCCATCATTAACCATCATAGCCATCATTAACCATCATAGCCATCATTAACCATCATAGCCATCATTAACCATCATTAACCATCATAGCCATCATTAACCATCATTAACCATCATAGCCATCATTAACCATCATAGCCATCATTAAGCCATCATTAACCATCATAGCCATCATTAAGCCATCATTAACCATCATTAACCATCATAGCCATCATTAACCATCATAGCCATCATTAAGCCATCATTAACCATCATAGCCATCATTAACCATCATTAACCATCATAGCCATCATTAACCATCATTAACCATCATAGCCATCATTAACCATCATAGCCATCATTAACCATCATTAACCATCATTAACCATCATTAAGCCATCATTAACCATCATAGCCATCATTAACCATCATAGCCATCATTAAGCCATCATAGCCATCATTAACCATCATTAACCATCATTAACCATCATAGCCATCATTAACCATCATAGCCATCATTAACCATCATTAACCATCATTAAGCCATCATTAACCATCATAGCCATCATTAACCATCATTAGCCATCATTAACCATCATAGCCACCTAATGTTAATGCTACCTATCTCCATGTCCTATTCATCATACTATACACACAGAGCGTACAAGGCCGACGGCAGGAAGGAACTAAGTGGCATGAGGCGTGAGTAGAGCAGCAAAAGCTGTGAATGGATGATTGAATGGATGATTGAATGGATGATTGAATGGATGATTGAATGGATGATTGAATGGATGATTGAATGGATGATTGCTCCTCTCTTCAAATCAAATCAAACTGTATTTGTCACATGCACCAAATACAACAGGTGTAGACCTTGCCGTGAAATGCTTACTTACAAGCCTTCAACCAATGCAGTTCAAGAGATAAAGTTAATCAAATATTTACGAAATAAACTAAAGTAAAAAAAAAAAATTGAATCAATCAAAAAGTAACAAGAAATGTTCTACCGCTTCCATTTGTTAGCAGAGAGAACAGTCTAATTACTTGGGTGACTGGAGTCTTTGACAATTTTTGGGCCTTCCCTAACACCGCCAAGTATATAGGTCCTGGATGACAGGAAGCTTGACCCCAGTGATGTACTGGGCTGTACCCTCTGTTGTGCCTTAAGGTCGGATGCCGAGTAGTTGCCATACCAGGCGGTGTGATTGCAAACCGGTCAGGATGCTCTCGATGGTGCCAGCTGTAGAACTTTTTGAGCATCCTGGTACCCATGACAAATCTTTTCAGTCTCCTGAGGGCAAAAGGGTGTTGTCGTGCCCTCTTCACGACTGTCTTGGTGTGTTTGGACCATGATAGTTCGTTGATAATGTGGACACCAAGGAACTTGAAACTCTCGACCCCGCGCTCCACTTCGGTCCCGTTGATGTGAATGGGGGCCTGGTCTTCTCTCTGTATGAGGCTGTGGATAAATGCTTCAGCTTGAGTCAGTTTAAAGGCCCTTACTGGAAGGCTTAATAGCCTCGCTGTGTGTTAAATCCCGTGTGTGTGTGTGTGTGTGTGTGTGTGTGTGTGTGTGTGTGTGTGTGTGTGTGTGTGTTTGTTTAA
>NW_021823394.1:10000-32500 GCF_901001165.1 Salmo trutta | reverse complement strand
CATAATTGCCCCCTACATCACGCCCCCAAATAATGCCCCTACATACGCCCCCTACATAACGCCCCTACATAATGCCCCTACAAAATGCCCCTACATAACTCCCCTACATAATGCCCCTACATAATGCCCCCTACATAACGCCCCTACATAACGCCCCTACATAACGCCCCTACATAACGCCCCTACATAACTCCCCTACATAATGCCCCTACATAATGCCCCTACATAATTTGCCCCTACATAACGCCCTCCCCATCCTACTAAACGCCCCTACATAACGCCGCCTACACAACGCCCCTACACAAACGCCCTACACAACGCCCTGTACAGCCCTACACAACGCCCCTACACCAACGCCCCTACACAACTCCATCTACACAACGCCCCTACACAACGCCCCTACACAACGCTCCTACTACAACGCCCCCTACACAACGCCCCTACACAACGCCCCTACACAACGCCCCTACACAACGCCCCTACACAACGCCCTACACAACGCCCCTACACAACGCCCCTACACAACGCCCCTACATAACGCCCCTACATAACGCCCCTACATAACGCCCCTACATAACGCCCCTACACAACGCCCCTACACAACGCCCCTACATAACTCCCCTACATAACGCCCCTACATAACGCCCCTACATACGCCCCTACATAATGCCCCTACATAATGTGGGTGAATTGCCCAAGGAGACTGTTTTTACCTGTTCTTTATCATGGAGAGAGAAATCCTGACAGAGGAGGAAGCCATAGCCAACCTCATTAAGGAGGAGGAGCTCTACCACAGTCTCATACAGGAAATTCATCCAAACCGCTTGAGGTCAGTACAGAGAGTACGTTCACTCAGGCATATATTATTTATATTCTCAGTAAGGAAACCAGGGCAAAGCTTCTGATCAGAGGAAAACATGTGTTCAAAGAGAATAATCCGTTCAGTTTGAAGTCGCGCATGGCTGACCAGAAATCAATTCAGGTTACAATTAAAGAACTACCTGAATCAGCAGATGGTAGTGTTGTGACTGAGTTCCTGGCTGAAGCTGGATGTAAGGCGGTGGTGGGGGAGAGTGATGAGGTGCCTGATAAAAAAACCAAGGTCAACTTTCAATCTGCTCCAATGGAGATGGTTTTGTATATGTTGAAGCAGTACCCATCATTCCTATACACGGTCTGTAAAGATGGGCCCTCACTGGATCAAAGTATTTTATGTTGGACAAGGTTCTGCGCGTAGACAGGACTGGCTGATACAATCCCACGCTAGAGGGGGGGGGGGGGGGTCAGGAGATGGTAGAGTACAGTCCTACTACACTGGACAACGTAAGGTGCATAGAGGAAATGTTTTCACACTATGCGCAGGACAACAGTCCTTTCCCCTTGAGTAGAGCAGACGTATCACACATCTCAGCTGAAATGACTGAACGTGAGACTTGAGGTTGAAGAGGATAATTCCTCGGCTCCCAAGGACAAAGACGGAGTGAATGAAACATTGGAGTTGGTACTTGGTGAGCCAGAGTCTGCAACAGTGACCTCTCATTCCGAGAAGAATTAGAGGGAAAATGCTAAAAATGAAGCTGGGCAAGTGTCTACTGAGACCAGTGACAGTCATAACCCAATAGAAAACTCTGAGGTTAATAAGGGACCCCGAAGGCGGTGCAACTCTCTGGGGAATACGAAAGAAGGCAGCCAAACATCAATACTGGCCTTCATTCAACAAGCCAGAATCCACATACACCCAAGGGGCCCCGGGTAGCAAGCTCCCCATCGGAGTCGGGAGTAAGGTTAACTGCAGAAGAAAAGGCTGATATGGAAGATGTCATTCAGGGAGAAGTAGAGAAAAGTCCCACTATTTTGCCCTCCAGACCGAAATCATTGATGAAGGATTGAAATAATCTATATTTGAGTAACCTATGATATCTGGATCAAAACCCGACATAACGCCACTACATCAGGCCACTACATCAGGCACCTACATCAGGCCCCTACATATGGCCCCTACATATGGCCCCTACATCAGGCCCCTACATCAGGCCCCTACATCAGGCCACTACATATGGCCCCTACATCAGGCCACTACATCAGGCCACTACATAACACCACTACATCAGGCCCCTACATATGGCCCCTACATATGGCCCCTACATATGGCCCCTACATCAGGCCACTACATCAGGCCACTACATAACACCACTACATCAGGCCACTACATCAGGCCGCTACATATGGCCACTACATCAGGCCACTACATCAGGCCCCTACATAACACCACTAACATCAGGCCACTACATCAGGCCCCCTACATATGGCCCCTACATCAGGCCCCTACATCAGGCCATTACATAACGCCACTACATCAGGCCACTACATCAGGCCCCTACATATGGCCCCTACATCAGGCCACTACATCAGGCCACTACATATGGCCCCTACATATGGCCCCTACATATGGCCCCTACATATGGCCCCTACATAAGGCCACTACATCAGGCCACTACATAACACCACTACATCAGGCCACTACATCAGGCCGCTACATATGGCCACTACATCAGGCCACTACATCAGGCCCCTACATAACACCACTACATCAGGCCACTACATCAGGCCCCTACATATGGCCCCTACATCAGGCCCCTACATCAGGCCATTACATAACGCCACTACATCAGGCCACTACATCAGGCCCCTACATATGGCCCCTACATCAGGCCACTACATCAGGCCACTACATCAGGCCACTACATCAGGCCCCTACATATGGCCCCCTACATCAGGCCCTACATCAGGCCCCCTACATCAGGCCCCTACATATGGCCCCTACATCAGGCCACTACATCAGGCCACTACATCAGGCCACTACATATGGCCCCTACATCAGGCCCCTACATCAGGCCCCTACATCAGGCCCCCTACATAACACCACTACATCAGGCCACTACATCAGGCCCCTACATATGGCCCCTACATAACCCATATAAGAGGTTTGGTTTTGGCTGACACACTACAGGACTGCAGGGCACTGCATGGTGATGAACATCAAAGTATACGGTAGAAGATTGTGTCTAAATGGCAACCTAGCGAATAGGGTTCATGGCCCAAAGGGTATAGTGAATAGGGTACAGGGCCCATAGGGTATAGTGAATAGGGTACAGGGCCCATAGGTATAGTGAATAGGGTACAGGGCCCATAGGGTAAGTGAATAGGGTACAGGGCCCCATAGGGTATCGTGAATAGGGTACAGGGCCCCATAAGGTATAGTGAATAGGGTACATGGCCCATAGGTTTAGTGAATAGTGTACAGGGTCTATAGGGTATCGTGAATAGGGTACAGGGTCTATAGGGTATAGTATGCAGGGCCCATAGGGTATAGTGAATAGGGTACAGGCCCATAGGGTATAGTATGCAGGGCCCATAGGGTATAGTGAATAGGGTACAGGGCCCATAGGGTATAGTGAATAGGGTACAGGGCCCATAGGGTATAGTGAATAGGGTTCAGGGCCCATAAGGTTTAGTGAATAGGGTACAGGGGTCTATAGGGTATAGTATGCAGGGCCCATAGGGTATAGTGAATAGGGTACAGGGTCTATAGGGTTTAGTGAATAGGGTACAGGGCCCATAGGGTATAGGGTAGGTAACAGGGCCCATAGGGTATAGGGTACAGGGTCTATAGGGTATAGTTGAATAGGGTACAGGGTCCATAGGGTATAGGGTACAGGGCCCATAGGGTATAGTGAATAGGTTCAGGGCCCATAAGGTATAGGGTACAGGGCCCATATGGTGTAGTGAATAGGGTACAGGGTCTATAGGGTATAGTGAATAGGGTACAGGGTCCATTGGGTATAGTGAATAGGTTCAGGGCCCATACGGCTCATACCATTCCTTATTGTGGTTTCTCTCTATGGTATGTATAGTTGTAACAATGTTTATTTGTAATATAGAGGTCAAAGGTACTCTATATGAGGAAGGTCTTGGTTTGATGACACTACTGCGACAGTAACTGCGGTTCTACAGTGTCCAAAAGGTGGCAGTAGAGGTATTCCAGCAACAGCGTGATTTGTGGTAGTCTGTGTGTGTGGAAATACCATCCATCCAATTCCTCCACAAAGCCTGGAAAATTAATGCGATATTGAACCCAGATCAATGCAGTACCTCAGATTCCTCTGTGGCTCGATATAAATCAGGCCAGAGTGACATTTAAACACACGTTTAAACAAACTACCCAGTTTCCATTACATCAATGAAGCACCTGTCTTGAGTCAAACCAACTCAGCCTCCAGGAACACACTAGAGCTAGCTACAGAGAATAACTTCTGTAATCAACTCTACTATAATCTAAAAAACAATTCTGCTATATCTAATCAATCTATATATCTAACACAACTCTGGCTATTAAGCTAATACTATTATCCTAAACACAACTCTGCTATATCTAATACTATAGCTAACACAACTCTGGCCTATATCTAATTACTATATCTAAAACACAACTCTGCTATATCTAATACTATATCTAACACCAACACAACGCTGCTATATATAAAAAATACACAAATGTACCAGACCGCACCCCCACACTCCGGTCCCCACACTCCCCCACTCACCCACGCCCACACCCCACACACCCCACACATCTCCCCCCACTTCCCCACCCCCACACCCCCCCACACTCCCACCCCCCCCACCCCCACACTCCCCCACCCCCCCACACACCCCCACCCCCACACTACCCCCCACCCCCCACCATCTGGCCCACACATCCCCCATCACTCCCCCACCCCCAACCACTCCCCCAACCCCCACACTCCCCACCCCACAATCCCACACTCCCCCACCCCCCACAGCTCCACCCACCCAACACTCAGACACTCTCCCACACTCTCTTCATGCATGTGTAATGTGTATGTGTTGTGTGGTGTGTGTGTGTGTTTGATGGTGTGTGTGTGTGGTGTGTTGTGTGTGTGTGTGTGTGGTGTGTGTGTGTGTGTGAGTGAGAGAGAGAGAGATAATGTGTGTGTGTGTTTATGTGTGTGTGTGTGAGAGAGAGAGAGATAGAGAGAGAGAATGTGTTTGTGCATGTGTATGTGAATCTGTGTGAGGGGGAGAGTGTGGGTGAATCTGTGTGAGGGGGAGAGTGTTGGGTGAATCTGTGTGAGGGGAGAGTGTGGGTGAATCTGTGTGAGGGGGGAGAGTGTGTATGTGAATATCTGTGTGAGGGGGAGTGTGTGTAAGTGAATCTGTGTGAGGGGGAGAGTGTGTATGTGAATCTGTGTGAGGGGGAGAGTGTGGGTGAATCTGTGTGAGGGGGAGAGTGTGGGTGAATCTGTTTGAGGGGGAGAGTGTGGGTGAATCTGTGTGAGGGGGAGAGTGTGGGTGAGTCTGTGTGAGGGGGAGAGTGTGTATGTGAATCTGTGTGAGGGGGAGAGTGTGTATGTGAATCTGTGTGAGGGGGAGAGTGTGGGTGAATCTGTGTGAGGGGGGGAGTGTGTGTATGTGAATCTGTGTGAGGGGGAGAGTGTGGGTGAATCTGTGTGAGGGGGAGTGTGTGTATGTGAATCTGTGTGAGGGGGAGAGTGTGTATGTGAATCTGTGTGAGGGGGGAGAGTGTGGGTGAATCTGTGTGAGGGGGAGAGTGTGGGTGAATCTGTGTGATGGGGAGAGTGTGTATGTGAATCTGTGTGAGGGGGAGAGTGTGGGTGAATCTGTGTGAGGGGGAGAGTGTATGTGAATCTGTGTGAGGGGGAGAGTGTGTATGTGACTCTGTGTGGGTGAAATCTGTGTGAGGGGGAGAGTGTGGGTGAATCTGTGTGAGGGGGAGAGTGTATGTGAATCTGTGTGAGGGGGAGAGTGTGGGTGAATCTGTGTGAGGGGGAGAGTGTGTATGTGAATCTTGTGTGAGGGGGGAGAGTGTGGGTGAATCTGTGCCGGGCATTCACTGCAATCTCGAGCCTTACCCATTTTTATTTTTTAACATTTTATTTCACCTTTATTTAACCAGGTAGGCCAGTTGAGAACAAGTTCTCATTTACAACTGCGACCTGGCCAAGATAAAGCAAAGCAGTGCGACACAAACAACAACACAGAGTTACACATGGAGTAAAACAAACGTACAGTCAATAATACAGTAGAAATTAAAGAAAGTCTATACACAGTGTGTGCAAATGGCGTGAGGAGGTAAGGCATAAATAGGCCATAGGAGCAAATAATTACAATTAGCAGATTAACACTGGAGTGATAGATGTGCAGATGATGATGATGTGCAAGTAGAAATACTGGTGTGCAAAAGAGCAGAAAAGTAAATAAAAACAATATGGGGATGAGGTAGGTAGATTGGATGGGCTATTTACAGATGGACTATGTACAGCTGCAGCGATCGGTTAGCTGCTCAGATAGCTGATGTTTAAACCAGTGAGATATACCTGCTGGAGCGCGTGCTACGGGTGGGTGTTGTTATCGTGACCAGTGAGCTGAGATAAGGCGAAGCTTTACCTAGCATAGACTTATAGATGACCTGGAGCCAGTGGGTCTAGCGACGAATATGTAGCGAGGGCCAGCCGACAAGAGCAGTGGTGGGTGGTATAAGGCGCTTTGGTAACAAAACGGATGGCACTGTGATAGACTGCATCCAGTTTATTGAGTAGAGTATTGGAAGCTATTTTGTAGATGACATCGCCGAAGTCGAGGATTGGCAGGATAGTCAGTTTTACTAGGGTAAGTTCAGCGGCGTGAGTGAAGGAGGCTCTGTTGTGAAATAGAAAGCCGATTCTAGATTTGATTTTGGATTGGAGATGTTTGATATGAGTGGAGGCGAGTTTACAGTAAACCCATGCCCGAGCCCTTCCCAATCCCGAGGCCTACCCTTTCCCGCGAAGTTCAAAGCACTACCATACCCAGGCCAGATTTCTGCCTGAAACCCGAAACCAAAAATAACTTCCTCAGTTAGCGAACTCCATTAGCTGCTCCTCTGTGCCTGTCACTCCTGCACACAGCTCGCTCTGCATGCGCTCTTCACATGGCGGCTCTGTGAGTATCCGTAGCAACGGATCCCCTTGAGATGTTTTGTTCAATGACGAGACATTAGAGAGCATTTAGCTGTTCTCTACTTTTCCTCACTCTAAACGCAACGTGTTTTCTGTGAAATAATCCTGTTTTATATTTGATGCACTTCTAACACCATGTTCTGATCTTAGTCAGATATAATAACAACAAAAAACACACAAAAAAACAATATGAAAACAAATTCCGATATTTATTCAATTTTTCCACACATTTACAATATACATATTTACATTTTTTTTAATATTAAATAATATTTGTCTTTAACCTATGTGGCCAACCCTTCAGGTCGTGTCACAAATACAGAATTCAGAGTGCAATATAAATGTTGTTCACTCGTGCCAGTTAAAGTCTATTTGCTTGTGCATGTGGCTCACCCTGTGGCGAACTGCGTTTCAAAGGAAATAGAAAAACATCAGAGATCTTCTAATTCAAATAGAAAAACAGAGATCTTCTAATTCAAATAGAAAAACAACAGAGATCTTCTAGTTCAAATAGAAAACAGAGATCTTCTAATTCAAATAGAAAAACAACAGAGATCTTCTAGTTCAAATAGAAAACAACATAAACCTTCTAATTCAAATCCTAATAAACCAATAGTTGAATGTAGATTAATTTGTCCAAACGGTTTTGAGGAAACACTAGCTGTGACACAACAGACGAGAGGAGAATCAATGCCAAACCAAGTATCAAGGAGACGGAAGATCACAGTAACAGGAGAATGAATGCTAGACTGAGCATTAACCCCCTAATCTGGCTACAGGTTCTGCTATAGACCACCAAGCGATAACAGTCAGTATCTGGATAATGTTAAATACTGTTGAAGTAATATGACTACAGGTTCATCTGCCTCACCTAAAGCCCATTCTGGTGGGAAGCTGCTATAGACCACCAAGTGCTAACAGTCAGTATCTGGATAACATGTGTGAAATGATTGATAATGTATGTGATATCAACAGAGAGGTATATTTTCTGGGTGATTTAAATATTGACTGGCTTTCATCAAGCTACCTACTCAGAAAAAGCTTCAAACTGTAACTAGTGCCTGGAACCTGGTTTCAGGTTATCAGCCTACCTACCAGGGTAGTTACAAACAGCACAGGAATTAAATCATCAACATGTATTGATCACATCTTTACTAATACTGCAGAAATGTGCTTTAAAGCAGTATCCAGATTCATCGGATGTAGTGATCACAATATAGTAGTCATATCTAGGAACAACCAAAGTTCCAAAGGCTGGAACTAATATAGTGTATAAGATGTCATAAATACGTTTTGTAGTGATTCTTTTGTTGTTGATGTAAAGAATATTTGCTGGTCTGTGGTGTGTAATGAGGAGCAACCAGACGCTGCACTGGACGCATTTATGAAACTACTTATTCCAGTTACTAATAAGCACCCATTAAGAAAATGACTGTAAAAACGGTGAAATCCCCGTGGATTGGTGAGAAATTAAAAAATGGTATGGTAGAGAGGCAAAAGGAATGGCAAATAAATCTGTCTGCACAACTGATTGGCAAATGTATTGCAAATTGAGAAAGCATGTGACTAAACTGAATAAAAGAAGAAGAAATTACACTATGAAACACCTTAAATTGCATTTTTGAAAAAAAAGGCAAACTGATTTTAGGCAAAAATGGGAAAAAAAGAGGGTCTACTCTATAAACTCTAATAAACTCTAATCTACTCTAATAAACTCTAATAAACTCTAATCTACTCTAATAAACTCTAATCTACTCTAATAAACTCTAATCTATTCTAATAAACTCTAATGAACTCTAATAAACTACGTGTTTTTTTGTACTTTTTGTGAACACACAACGGACAATGATGGTGGTGTACTTCAAACAACACCCTTATTCTAAGATTGGGGCAGCAGCGTAGCCTAGTGGTTAGAGGGGGGAGGCAGCGTAGCCTAGTGGTTAGAGGGGGGAGGCAGCGTAGCCTAGTGGTTAGAGGGGGAGGCAGCGTAGCCTAGTGGTTAGAGGAGGCAGGTAGTCTAGTGGTTAGAGGGGGGAGGCAGGTAGCCTAGTGGTTAGAGGGGGGAGGCAGGTAGCCTAGTGGTTAGAGGGGGGAGGCAGGTAGCCTAGTGGTTAGAGGGGGGAGGCAGGTAGCCTAGTGGTTAGAGGGGGAGGCAGGTAGCCTAGTGGTTAGAGGGGGGAGGGCAGGTAGCCTAGTGGTTAGAGGGGGGAGGCAGGTAGCCTAGTGGTTAGAGGGGGGAGGCAGGTAGCCTAGTGGTTAGAGGGGGGAGGTAGGTAGCCTAGTGGTTAGAGGGGGGGAGGCAGGTAGCCTAGTGGTTAGAGGGGGGAGGCAGGTAGCCTAGTGGTTAGAGGGGGGGGGGGTAGGTAGCCTAGTGGTTAGAGGGGGGGGGGGGGCAGGTAGCCTAGTGGTTAGAGGGGGGGCGGCAGGTAAGCCTAGTGGTTAGAGGGAGGAGGTAGGTAGTCTAGTGGTTAGAGGGGGGGAGGCAGGTAGCCTAGGTGGTTAGAGAGGGGGAGGCAGGTAGCCTAGTGGTTAGAGGGGGGGGGGGGCAGGTAGCCCTAGTGGTTAGAGAGGGGAGGCAGGTAGCCTAGTGGTTAGAGGGGGGAGGCAGGTAGCCTAGTGGTTAGAGGGGGGAGGCAGGTAGCCTAGTGGTTAGAGGGGGAGGGCAGGTAGCCTAGTGGTTAGAGGGGGGAGGGCAGGTAGCCTAGTGGTTAGAGGGGGGGGGCAGGTAGCCTAGTGGTTAGAGGGGGGAGGCAGGTAGCCTAGTGGTTAGAGTGGAGGGGGGGCAGATAGCCTAGTGGTTAGAGGGGGGGAGGCAGGTAGCCTAGTGGTTAGAGGGGTGGCAGGTAGCCTAGTGGTTAGAGGGGGGAGGCAGGTAGCCTAGTGGTTAGAGGGGGGAGGCAGGTAGCCTAGTGGTTAGAGGGGGGGGGGGGGGGGGGGCAGGTAGCCTAGTGGTTAGAGGGGGGGGGGCAGGTAGCCTAGTGGTTAGAGTGGAGGGGGGGCAGGTAGCCTAGTGGTTAGAGTGGAGGGGAGGCAGGTAGCCTAGTGGTTAGAGGGGGGGGGGCAGGTAGCTAGTGGTTAGAGGGGGGGCAGGTAGCCTAGTGGTTAGAGGGGGCGGCAGGTAGCCTAGTGGTTAGAGGGGGGAGGCAGGGTAGCCTAGTGGTTAGAGCGTTGGGCTAGTAACCGAAAGGTAGCCTAGTGGTTAGAGGGGGGAGGCAGGTTAGCCTAGTGGTTAGAGCGTTGGGCTAGTAACCGAAAGGTAGCCTAGTGGTTAGAGGGGGAGGCCAGGGTAGCCTAGTGGTTAGAGCGTTGGGCTAGTACCGAAAGGTAGCCTAGTGGTTAGAGGGGGGAGGCAGGGTAGCCTAGTGGTTAGAGCGTTGGGCTAGTAACCGAAAGGTAGCCTAGTGGTTAGAGCGTTGGGCTAGTAACTGAAAGGTTTGCAAGTTCGAATCCCCGAGCTGACCAGTTACGAATCTGTCGTTCTGCCCCTGAACAAGGCTGTTAACCCAATGTTCCTAGGCCGTCATTGAAATAAGAATTTGTTCTTAACTTGCTTGCCTAGTTAAATAAAGGTTTAAAAAATATATAGACAAACGCTTGTGTCTGACCTGCATACAGCAAAGTATACAACCGTAACAAAAATAATGTTCTCAAATGTGCCGTAAAATAAAAACCCTCTTGAACATATTTCTGCTCCGATTCCACTCGAGGGGTTGAGTGAGTTACAGTGATTCGTCCCACCGATCAACAGAACAGATCATCCTTCTCTTCCACGTCACAGGAAGGCACTGTCTGTTCGGACAAATCCACTTCCTGTTCACTGACACCTGTTTCCTGTACGTTGGCGGTGGTGGTGTGGAACCACGGATGGATAAGCACCTCGGCGGCGGTCAGTCTGTCGCATGGTTCTTTCCTCAGCAGGGAGCGCAGCAGACACTTGGCCCGGGGAGAAAAGGCCCTCGGGAAGGCAGCACTGGCCCCGCCGGATCTTGGAGAAGAGGGTAGCTGGGTCTGGGTCGTGGAAAGGGTAGCGTCCCACCAGTATAGTGTAGAGCATCACCCCTAGGGACCAGACGTCCGCCTGCTTCCCGGAGTAGGAGCTGGAGCTGTTCAGGATCTCCGGGCTGACGTAGGCTGGGCAGCCGTGGGTGTCTGACAAGATGTCATCATCTCCTTCTAGAACCCTGCAGTCCTCCAGGCCTTCCAGCTTCACATGGGTCCTACAGGACAACAAAGAGCAGGGGTTATTAGAGACACATTATGGGTCCTACAGGACAACAAAGAGCAGGGGTTATTAGCAGAGAGGAAGAGGTAAAGCAAGAGGCTCCACTCCCTTAAAAATAATTCTGTTCACAGCGAGAATACAGCAATAAGCAGACCAAGTGGGGATGTTTTGTATTGCGGTTTATGAGAGAGTTGCAGATTTGATCAACATAAAAAAAATGTGATTATTGCAATAGAAGTTCTGTAATCTTTAGGTTGTTACGTTATTAGTAGAATTTACAATGCCGTCCTACAGGACAATAAATAACATGGGTTGGTTATTAGTTAACCTTACATTTTTACATTTTTAGTCATTTAGCAGACGCTCTTATCCAGAGCGACTTACAGTAGTGAATGCATACATTTCATACATTTTTTTTCTCCCCCCCCCCCGTACTGTTCCCCGTGGGAATCGAACCCACAACCCTGGTGTTTGCAAACACCATCCTCTGCCATCTGAGCCACACGGGACCCCCTTACAATGCCGTCCCACAGGACAATAAAGAACATGGATTGGTTATTAGCAGCTTATTTTTTAATCAGAAGATATTTCAGATACTATGACAACACATTATGGTTTGGTTATTAGAGAGAGGACAACACAATATGGTTTGGTTATTAGAGAGGACAACACATTATGGTTTGGTTATTAGAGAGAGGACAACACATTATGGTTTGGTTATTAGAGAGAGGACAACACATTATGGTTTGGTTATTAGAGAGAGGACAACACATTATGGTTTGGTTATTAGAGAGAGGACAACACATTATGGTTTGGTTATTAGAGAGAGGACAACACTATGGTTTGGTTATTAGAGAGGACAACACATTATGGTTTGGTTATTAGAGAGGACAACACATTATGGTTGGTTATTAGAGAGGACAACACATTATGGTTTGGTTATTAGAGAGAGGACAACACATTATGGTTTGGTTATTAGAGAGAGGACAACACATTATGGTTTGGGTTATTAGAGATGAGGACAACACATTATGGTTTGGTTATTAGAGAGGACAACACATTATGGTTTGGTTATTAGAGAGAGGACAACACATTATGGTTTGGTTATTAGAGAGGACAACACATTATGGTTTGGTTATTAGAGAGAGGACAACACATTATGGTTTGGTTATAGAGAGAGGACACACATTATGGTTTGGTTATTAGAGAGGACAACACATTATGGTTTGGTTATTAGAGAGAGGACAACACTATGGTTTGGTTATTAGAGAGGACAACACATTATGGTTTGGTTATTAGAGAGGACAACACATTATGGTTTGGTTATTAGAGAGGACAACACATTATGGTTTGGTTATTAGAGAGGACAACACATTATGGTTTGGTTATTAGAGAGGACAACACATTATGGTTTGGTTATTAGAGAGAGGACAACACATTATGTGTGGTTATTAGAGAGGACAACACATTATGGTTTGGTTATTAGAGAGAGGACAACACATTATGGTGTGGTTATTAGAGAGAGGACAGCACATTATGGTTTGGTATTAGAGAGGACAACACATTATGGTTTGGTATTAGAGAGGACAAGACATTATGGTTTGGTTATTAGAGAGGACAACACATTATGGTTTGGTTATTAGAGAGGACAACACATTATGGTTTGGTTATTAGAGAGGACAACACATTATGGTTTGGTTATTAGAGATGGGACAACACATTATGGTTTGGTTATTAGAGAGGACAACACATTATGGTTTGGTTATTAGAGAGAGGACAACACATTATGGTTTGGTTATTAAAGAGGACAACACATTATGGTTTGGTTATTAGAGAGGACAAACACATTATGGTTTGGTTATTAGAGAGGACAACACATTATGGTTGGTTATTAGAGAGAGGACAACACATTATGGTTTGGTTATTAGAGAGAGGACAACACATTATGGTTTGGTTATTAGAGAGGACAACACATTATGGTTTGGTTATTAGAGAGGACAACACATTATGGTTTGGTTATTAGAGAGAGGACAACACATTATGGTTTGGTTATTAGAGAGGACAACACATTATGGTTTGGTTATTAGAGAGGACAACACATTATGGTTTGGTTATTAGAGAGGACAACACATTATGGTTTGGTTATTAGAGAGGACAACACATTATGGTTTGGTTATTAGAGAGGACAACACATTATGGTTTGGTTATTAGAGAGGACAACACATTATGGGTTTGGCTTATATTAGAGAGGGACACACATTATGTTTGGTATTAGAGATAGGGACAACACATTATGGTTTGGTTATTAGAGAGGACAACACATTATGGTTTGGTTATTAGAGAGGACAACACATTATGGTTTGGTTATTAGAGAGGACAACACATTATGGTTTGGTTATTAGAGATGGGACAACACATTTATGGTTTGGTTATTAGAGAGGACAACACATATGGTTTGGTTATTAGGAGAGAGGACAACACATTATGGTTTGGTTATTAGAGAGGACAACACATTATGGTTTGGTTAATTAGAGAGGAGGACAACACATTATGGTTTGGTTATTAGAGAGGGACCAACACATTATGGTTTTGGTTTATTAGAGATGGGACAACACATTATGGTTTGGTATTAGAGAGGACAACACATTATGGTTTGGTTATTAGAGAGGACAACACATTATGGTTTGGTTATTAGAGAGGACAACACATTATGGTTTGGTTATTAGAGAGGACAACACATTATGGTTTGGTTATTATAGAGGACAACACATTATGGTTTGGTTATTAGAGAGGACAACACATTATGGTTTGGTTATTAGAGAGGACAACACATTATGGTTTGGTTATTAGAGAGGACAACACATTATGGTTTGGTTATTAGAGAGAGGACAACACATTATGGTTTGGTTATTAGAGAGAGGGACAACACATTATGGTTTGGTTATTAGACGAGGACAACACATTATGGTTTGGTTATTAGAGAGGACAACACATTATGGTTTTGGTTATTAGAGAGGACAACACATTATGGTTTGGTTATAGAGAGAGGACAACACATTATGGTTTGGTTATAGAGAGGACAACACATTATGGTTTGGTTATTAGAGAGGACAAACACATTATGGTTTGGTTATTAGAGAGGACAACACATTATGGTTTGGTTATTAGAGAGGACAACACATTATGGTTTGGTTATTAGAGAGGACAACACATTATGGTTTGGTTATTAGAGAGGACAACACATTATGGTTTGGTTATTAGAGAGGACAACACATTATGGTTTGGTTATTAGAGAGGACAACACATTATGGTGTGGTTATTAGAGAGGACAACACATTATGGTTTGGTTATTAGAGAGAGGACAACACATTATGGTTTGGTTATTAGAGAGAGGACAACACATTATGGTTTGGTTATTAGAGGAGGACAACACATTATGGTTTGGTTATTAGAGAGGACAACACATTATGGTTTGGTTATTAGAGGAGGACAACACATTATGGTTTGGTTATAGAGAAGAGGACAACACATTATGGTTTGGTTATTAGAGAGGACAACACATTATGGTTTGGTTATTAGAGATGGGACAACAGACATAGATGTACTACAATATCACCTCACAGCCAGACACATCCAGTCAAACACCCATTCACTCACTCTGCTATAGCCATATTAATAGCAGAGTTACATCCATGGGTTTGTTAGGTGGGGGGGTGTCCCTGTGTCCCTTAACAGAGGTCTGGAGAGGACATGTTAATGAACTGAGACTAGATGGGATGTGTCCTAAATAGAGCCCTATTCCTTACACAGGGCCTATAGGGCTCTGGTCAAAAATAGTGCACCATAACACTGAGTGCACAAAACATTAGGAAAACCTTCAGGGCATCAAAGCAAATGTTATTGGTCACATACACATGGTTAGCAGATGTTAATGCGAGTGTAGCGAAGTTAGGTTTCTTCCTAGGTTTTGGCCTTTCTAGGGAGTTTTTTTGGTTTTCACAACATATATCCAATACACACAAATCTAAGGAATGGAGTTAAGAATATATAAATATATGGACGAGCAACGACAGAGCGGCACAGACTAAGACTCCACAAGGCGTTAAAAGCACACACAGCCGGCCCATGTTGACTCCAACGCTTCCACACAGTTGTGTCAAGTGGCTGGATGTCCTTTGGTTGGTGTACTGTTCTGGATACACACACAAAACTGTTGAGCGATATAAAAACCCTGATACCAAACCGGTGCGCCTGGGAGGAGGAGGAGGAGGGGGGAGGGGTAGGAGGGGGAGGGGGAGGAGGGAGGGGAGGAGGAGGAGGGGGTAGGAGGGGGAGGGGGAGGAGGGAGGGGGGAGAGGGAGGAGGAGGGGGAGGAGGAGGAGGAGGGGGGAGGAGGAGGAGGGAGGAGGAGGGGAGGAGGAGGGGGAGGAGGGGAGGAGGAGGGGAGGAGGAGGAGGGGGAGGAGGAGGGGGAGGAGGAGGGGGAGGAGAGGGGGAGGGGGGAGGGGGAGGAGGAGGAGGGGGGAGGAGAAGGGGGAGGGGGAGGGGAGGGGGAGGAGGAGGGGAGAGGGGAGGAGGAGGCGGAGGGAGAAGGAGGGGGAGGAGGAGGAGGAGGAGGGGGAGGAGGGAGGGGGGAGGGGAGGAGGAGGGGAAGGAGGCGGAGGGGAGGAGGAGGAGGAGGGGGGAGGAGGAGGGGTAGGAGGAGGAGGAGCATATTACCAATAATCTCTGATTTATATGCAGGAATTCGAGTGTAGTAGAAACAGTACTGTGAATAGGTGACCGTGAAAAACAATAAACATTTTATTTGGCCAATAACCTGAATTACCGTGAAACCAAAGTCTTCTTCCTCATCTGACTAAGGTCAGAGTTGGGTAACACTTTACTTAAATCCTCGCCGTAATAAATGATCACAAGTGTCTCTTCCCGTTTAACTTTCTAGAGGGGAGTGTGTGAAATGGAAGGATATTGAAGTCTCCTCCCTTGCAGAGGAAACCATAGGCTGAAACTGCTTCTCCAATAGAAATCCCCGATCACACTTGTTGGTGATGTCATGGCGACTTTGGCTAGCGAAGCTATGTGTCGAAACACGTATCGGGTCTAAAGGTCATCCTTTAAATCAAAGGGCACTCCTTCAATATAAAGTTAGTTAACGACGAAATGTAAAAAAAAAAGGTCTCAGTTTGTCACTTTCACAAGGTTGGAGTAATAACATGTTCAACTACTGAAGACTTTGGCTCTAATCTAGGTTTGTGCTTTTAGATTTGGAGAAAAACGAAGTTAGAATGTTTCCCTTCTCTCATTGACTTGTCAAACCCCAAACCCCCGGCTTAATCTGATTGGTCTGTTTCGTAAGCGTTCCCTGAAGCCTCACGATGTTTGCGCCTCTGGGTTTAGAAACTCTGAAGAAAACTCTTGGCCAAACCTCTCCCTTCCATCCCGCAATAGTAGGTGGCGGCATGCATATTAAATTGTGTGATCGCCAATATACCATAGAAGAAGAACCTCTCCGTTCCGCTAATTTACATTTACATTCTAGTCATTTAGCAGACATTCTTATCCAGAACGACTTGCAGGAGCTATTAGGGTTAAGTGCCTTGCTCAAGGGCACATCGGCAGATTTTTCACCTAGTCGGATTGGGGATTCAAACCAGCGACCTTTCGGTTACTGGCCGACAGCTCTTAAACCGCTAGACTACCTGCCTCTGTGTTCATGATCCGGTTGGACGTGCATGAAGCAGTAAACGTGGAAGATGTGAGTGAGGATGTTTTCAACACAGTTATTTAAAATCGTAGCAGTGTCAATTCCATCCCGTCGTTTAAGCCACTGCAACAATTGCGCTTAAAAAATTGACTGGCAAAGGGAATGTTTTTTGCATGCTTGCCAACTGGCTATGGCAAAGGGAACATTTTATACAGCTGGCTGGATTCTTTACTATCAACTGGCCAGCTGTATCAGGCATCCTACTTACTATCAACTGGCCAGCTGTATCAGGCATCCTACTGAGCTGAGCTGACCCGAGCTGAGCTGAGTTGAGCTGACCCCGAGCTGAGCGGAGCTGAGCTGAGCCGAGCTGAGTCAAGCTGAGTCCAGCTGAGTCGAGCCGAGCTGAGCCGAGCTGAGCGGAGTCGAGCTGACCCGAGCTGAGCGGAGCTGAGCTGAGCCGAGCTGAGTCAAGCTGAGTCCAGCTGAGTCGAAGCCGAGCTGAGTCGAGCTGAGCTGAGTCCAGCTGAGTCCAGCTGAGTCGAGCTGAGCTGAGTCGATCTGAGCTGAAGCGAGCTGAGTCGAGCTGAGCTGAGCTGAGTTGAGCTGAACTGAGTCGAGCTGAGTCGAGCTGAGCTGAGCTGAGTCAAGCTAAGTCGAGCTGAGCTGAGCTGAGCTGAGCTGAGTCGAGCTGAGTCGAGCTGAGCCGAGTCGAGCTGAGCTGAGTCGAGCTGAGCTATGTTGTGTTGGCCTGGTACATATCCACCATAAGTGCTGAAACAGTGCGGTCAAAAGAAAGGCAACATCTGACCCAGCTTGGTACAGGGTTGACAGGATAGTGTGTGAAAACGGTACACGTGTCATCTCAAGTCTCTCTCTACCTTTCCTGTCGGAGAAGACAAACTTGCGTAGCTTCAGGTCTCCTAATACGACGCCATGCTGGTGGCAGTGTGCCACGGCCGCCGCCACCTGGTGAAAGAGCTGTGCCGCGCGCTCCTCGTCCAACGCTTGCAGCTCTTAACGAAGGTGTGCATGTCCCCGTGGCCCTTCTCTAGGAAGACGTAAGCCCAGCGCTCCCCCAGCACAATGTCTCGGATACGACTGATGTTCCCTGTGGACTGGCAGGATGCGGTACGCCCGGATCTTCTCCTGGTACAGACCCTGTCAACACCTGTGACAACACAGAGAGGAGACAGGGCTCTATCAGGGTGGATTCAGATGTATAGCTTAGAGTTTGGCCCAGTGGTGTGAGTCAATACGTATTATAATCGTCTAACAAATCCAATCCATGAAAACAACTGATTTCAAATGTTTAGTATTTATACCTGAGGAGAGACCGATGTAGGCTATCAGTGTGGGCTCTGCTTATTTATGAGAGTTTGCCCTCTAAGGGGTGGAGAAAATGGATTTACACCAATGATAAATGAGACAGTTATTTAATGTGTTAAAATTAGGGGACGCACGTCTCTCCCAAATACACCTGGCTTTAATCTCATCTGTGCTCAAGGTTAGTCGTTATTTAAGCACCTGGAACAGGTGAACGACAGCTCTACATTTCCACTCCCACGTTTGGATATCATATTTCAAGCCATGGCTTTAGTCTACTGACTTGAACACAAGGTGGGGGTGTGTGACGGCATCCTTTACAGAACATAAACTTGAATTAAAGGTGGCCTAGGTGAAGTAGGCTTTTTACCATATTATTAGGCTATTACCTTATTATTAAGCTATTGCCTTAGTATTAAGCTATTACCTTATTATTAGGCTATTACCGTATTATTAAGCTATTACCTTATTATTAGGCTATTACCTTAGTATTAAGCTATTACCTTATTATTAGGCTATTACCGTATTATTACTTAATGCACAATAGGTGCACGAGGTATTGGATCATTGGCCACTCCTCATCAATTAATTGGCTGAACATAATGCATAAATGAATGATTTCCGAATATTTAAATAGGCAACTGTCACGTGAGTCTCAGTTAAAACATTGTATAATGACAGGAAAGGGTTAATGAATATCAGGATATGCATCATGTGAGATTGGTGCTGTGAGCAACACAGGACATCTCAGAAACAGTCTTTCATTCAAAGGTATTGCACCATGAATGGGTATAGTCTTTGCGCTTACCTTGCACACCATCGCGTCTCCCGTGTCAATGTTGAGTGCGCTGTGCATCCTGTCCCTGTCAGCATTATGTAGGAGCAGAAACTGGCCAATCCGAGACGGACCTTGATGGGTAGGGGAGCCGCTCAAGAGGACCGGGGAAACAGGGGACCCCGGCGAGCTACCGAGGAGCCCCACGTCACCCATACACTCGATCAACCTAGCGCATTTGGACACCGGCTCGTCACCTGTTTCTGAGTCCACACGTTTCTCTCCGACTTTTCCCACTGCGGATGCATTGGACTGGGTTGCTCCACTGAACGTTCCTCATTCTAATACAGCGCGACTTGTTATGATGAATTGTAAATGGTGCGTTCTGTTGTTGTAGCTTACGCGCACGGAGCAGCTTCGGTCCAAATGGTTTTCATCCAACTGGCAAATCTAACTTCTCAGGCTAAATATATATTGCATGCTGATCAGAACATTTGTTTGGAATGGATCCTTCGAATATTACAAATTCCTTCCTTCATCCAGGTTCTGTGTCAAGCACTGTCGTCGGTTTTGAACGACATTCCCAGTCAGTCCACAAAATGTCTCCCAAACGGTGCGTCTGGACTGGAGACAGAAGTCCGGGGAGAGAGAGAGCGCTGTACTTTTTTGGTGTGAAATTCTCAGCGCCGTATCGAGTAGTGAGAGACTGTCTAGCTCAAGCAGAGAGAGAGAGAGAGAGAGAGAGAGATCTACACAGCTCTGTGATTGCAAAGCTCTGCGCTCAGTCAATCACCGCGCCGCTGGACCTCCGCCCGGTTCAGCCTCTTGAAAAGCACTGCACCGCCCCGGTGATGTAGCAATCCACACACGCACGCACGCAAACAAGCTGCTTGAAGCCGCCCGGGTCGAGTGAAATAACCACGGTTTGGTTCCCCCATCCATTGTAAAAACATCACACCAACATGTGAATGGTGACGTATTGTTATGATATGCCAATAACGAACCATATGACGCAAATGCAATACTGTTTGATTCATCAAAACGTGTGACCCGGACAATGATTAACTTTTTATTTCGCCAGTTCTTGATCCTTCTGATTAAACTCGGCACGCTAGCCTCGGCTACATTTCAGTGATGATATAACCCCTAATCAGCATTTAATGTCAGTCATATCATATGACAAGGCGCAATAAAACAGTGCATATGAACCAAATAGTCCGACTATGAACAGGGTTAAGTAAAAAATACTACTTCCTCTTTTTTAGGGTATCTGTACTTTACATTACTATTTATATGTTTTGACTACTTTTTATTTTTACTTCACTACATTCCTAAAGAAAATAATGCACTTTTACTCCATACATTTTCTTTGACATCCGTTACATTTTGTAAAGGAAAATAGTCCAATTTGAGGCATTTGTCAAGAGAACATCCCTGGTCATCCTACTGCCTCTGATCTGGAGGGACTCACTAAACAGAGAACAATCCCTGGTCATCCCTACCTGCCCATCTGATCTGGAGGACTCACTAAAACAGAGAACATCCCTGGTCATCCCTACTGCCTCTGATCTGGAGGACTCACTAAACAGAGAACCATGCCCTAGGTCATCCCTACTGCCTCTGATCTGGTGGACTCACTAAACAGAGAACATCCCTGGTCATCCTACTGCCTCTGATCTGGAGGACTCACTAAACAGAGAACTCCCTGGTCATCCCTACTGCCCTGATCTGGAGGACTCACTAAAACATAGAACATCCTGGTCATCCCTACTGCCTCTGAACGACTCACTAACAGAGAACATCCCTGGTCATCTCTACTAACTCTGATCTGGAGGACTCACTAAACAGAGAACATCCCTGGTCATCCCTACTAACTCTGATCTGGAGGACTCACTAAACAGAGAACATCCCTGGTCATCCATACTGCCTCTGATCTGGGAGGACTCACTAAACAGAGACCATCCCTGGTCATCCCTACTGCCTCTGATCTGGAGGACTCACTAAACAGAGAACATCCCTGGTCATCCCTACTGCCTCTGATCTGGAGGACTCACTAAACAGAGAACATCCCTGGTCATCCCTACTGCCTCTGATCTGGAGGACTCACTAAACAGAGAACATCCCTGGTCATCCCTACTAACTCTGATCTGGAGGTCTCACTAAACTCATATTCTTCGTTTGTAAATAATGTCTGAATACTCTAGTGTGCCCCTGTCTATCCGTAAATTAATTATACAAGAAAATGGTTCCATCTGTTACTTTTGATATTAAGTATATTTTTAGCAATTACATTCACTTTTGATACTTAAGCATATTTAAAACCAAATACTTTTAGACTTTACTAAAGTAGTATTTTTACTGGGATGACTTTTACCTTTACGTGAGTCATTTTCTATGAAGGCATCTTACTTTTATTTCAAGTTGAACAACACAGTTGGGTACTTTTTAACCAGTATTCTTGTGAACAAGACTATAGCAGGATCACAGAAAGATAAACAGGGTATTAAGCTCAATGTTTCTCAAAGAAAAAAAAGCAAGGAACATAATTATTCTATAGCAATACAGTACAATCAAATTATTTTCATACCAGTCAGATTACAAAGGGTACAGTCAGCACACTCCTTCTGTTGACTACAAAGTTAAAGTGAGAGTTCGAGTCTCCTAAATGACACTGTTTCCTATAAAGTGCACTACTTTCAGTCAAACAGTGGACTAGCTTAGGTCAAACATAGGGACACTACTTTAGGTCAAACACAGGGCACTACTTTAGGTCAAACAGGGCACTACTTTAGGTCAAACAGGGCACTACTTAGGTCAAACATAGGACACTACTTTAAGTATTTCTACTTGCACATCATCATCTGCTCATTTATCACTCCCAGTGTTAATCTGATAAATTGTAATTACTTTGCTACTATGGCCTATTTATTGCCTTACCTCCTCACGCCACTACTTTAGGTCAAACAGGGCACTACTTTAGGTCAAAACAGGGCACTACTTAGGTCAAACACAGGGCACTACTTTAGGTCAAACAGGGCACTACTTTAGGTCAAAACAGGGCAATACTTAGGTCAAACAGGGCATTACTTTAGGTCAAACAGGGCATTACTTTAGGTCAAACAGGGCATTAATTTAGTTCAAACAGGGCACTACTTTAGGTCAAACAGGGCACTACTTAGGTCAAACAGGGCATTACTTTAGGTCAAACAGGGCACTTCTTCTGTTGGGAGTTAGTCTCTGCAGTGGTCTCCCTGTTGGTGAGTTAGTCTCTGTGCAGTGGTCTCCCTGTTGGTGAGTTAGTCTCTGCAGTGGTCTCCCTGTTGGTGAGTTAGTCTCTGCAGTGGTCTCCCTGTGGTGAGTTAGTCTCTGCAGTGGTTCCCTGTTGGTGAGTTAGTCTCTGTGCAGTGGTTCTTCCTGTTGGTGAGTTAGTCTCT
>NW_021823394.1:0-7500 GCF_901001165.1 Salmo trutta | reverse complement strand
GTTCAGAACTAGCATTCCCACCGAACACTCCGGGTGATTTTACTAAATTACTCACGATAACGTTTCACAAAAGCATAACAATTATTTTAAGAATTATAGATACAGAACTCCTCTATGCACTCGATATGTCCGATTTTAAAATAGCTTTTCGGATGAAGCACATTTTGCAATAATCTAAGTACATAGCCCAGCCATCACGGGCTAGCTATTTAGACACCCAACCAGTTTAGCCTTCACCAAAATCACATTCTCCTATAAGAAAAATGTTCCTTACCTTGCTTGTTCTTCGTCAGAATGCAGTCCCAGGACTTCTACTTCAATAACAAATGTAGGTTTGGTCCCAACTAATCATCGTTATGTTCCATCAAGACGTTTAGTTCGTGCATTCTAGACACTATCCCAACGCTAAATCTCGGCCACGAGCATGACGCAGAATGTGACAAAAAAATTCTAAATATTCCATTACCGTACTTCGAAGCATGTCAACCGCTGTTTAAAACCAATTTTATGCAATTTATCTCGTAGAAAAGCGATAATATTCCGACCGGGAATCTGCCTGTCTGTATACTGAGGGAAAAACCGAAAGCCGGGGGCGGGGCGGTCGCGAGCGTAAGGCTTAGTCCACTGAGTGACCACTTAGCTTTTGCTCTCCTTTGTTTCAGCCAGGGCTTTGAATTACGTCATTCCTGTTTTTTCCCGGGCTCTGAGACTCCATTGGAGACGTGGGAAGTGTCACGTAACAGCAGAGATCCTTAGTTTTGGGAGAGATGTCAAACAAAGAAAATAAAAGGTCTGACAGGGTACTTCCTGAACAGAAGCATCTCAGGTTTTTGCCTGCATAGGAGTTCTGTTATACTCACAGACACCATTCAAACAGTTTCAGAAACTGTGGAGTGTTTTCTCTCCAAAGCTAATAATTAGATGCATATTCTAGTTTCTGGGCAGGACTAATAGTCAGATTAAATCGGGTACGTTTTTTTTATCCAGCCGTGAAAATACTGCCCCCTAGCCATAAGAGGTTAAGGAACAAACTCCTAATTATTTTATATATTGTTTTGAAAATGCATCTAACCTAATTTCATGTCAACTCTGCCAGTCACAATAAAAGTCCATTTTATTGTCCAATGAGGCCTGGTTGTGTTTAATTCTAACATTAGTTTGTTAAAATTATGCAAATCTCCAACGTATTTTTTTGTTTATAGCACTATTAAATTGTCCCGGGTAATTTCTTTAACATTTTGTCACTTCCTTCTAGATTTAGAACATAACACCGTTATAAAGCAAACATTAGCCCTCAAAAAAGGCACAGTTTGGAGATAACGGAAAAATTATTAGACTAAAGGTAAGTCAAAATTCTAATTCGACACAGGACCGAATTGCTAGATTTGTCAGATGGCCAATTCAAGCTGCATAGGGAACATAAACGTGCACCTATTATTATATTACAATATATATATATTATTATATTCACTAGATATATAATATAATATTATATTACATATATATATATATTATTATTCCATATATATTATATATATATTATATATATATATATTATATATATATTAATTATATATTACATATAGATATATATTATTATATTACATATATATATATATTATATTACATATATATATATATTATTAATTACATATATATATATATTATATTACATATATATATATTATTATATTACATATATATATATTATTATATTACATATATATATATATTATTATATACATATATATATATTATTATATTACATATATATATATTATTATATTACATATATATATATTATTATTACATATATATATATTATTATATTACATATATATATATTATTAATTACATATATATATATTATTATATTACATATATATATATATTATATTACATATATATATATTATTTACATATATATATATTATATATTACATTATATATATTATTATACATATATATATATATATATATATTATTATACATATATATTATTATTTATTACATATTATATAGGTATAGCTTTATTATATGGGAAAAGTGATGTGCAACATCTGGATAATGGGTGGTTTGGTTAGATTTATTATATATATTATATTATATATACAAAAGTATTTATTATAATCCTCAATGTCTCATCTTTAAATCATTGAATCCTCTTCATTTACAAACATTTCTGTAACGTAGACGCAGGGAGTCAGGAAGCGGTGCAGATGGTGAGTTATTAATAACGAACGTGGTTAGTTACAAACAAGAGAAGCGGCTAGACATGAACACAGAACCAATACTGTCTGAAGAGTGATGCTAGGGAGTGCCAGATAAAGGGGAGTAATCAGGGTAGTGATGGAGTACAGGTGTGCCTCATGATGGGGCGCATGTGTGTAATGAATAGTACCAGGCCCGCTGGTTTAGTAGACCTGCAACGACGAACGCCGGCGAGGGGGGAGTAGACGTGACAGTACACCCAACCCCGACGTACACTCCAACCCAGGATGACCCGGCCAGGAAGACGGCCCGAGGGCGAGGAGCGGGCCAGACAGCAAATCTCGGATGATGTTGGGATCTATAATGTCGTCCAGCGGAACCCAGCACCACTCCTCTGGACCGTATCCCTCCCTGTCCACCAGGTACTGGCGGAAAAGGCGGGGCTCCCCTCAATGTCCAAGGTGGGCAGACGAGTGTGGTGGGGAACGGCATCAGCCAGGGGAACCAATGACTTGAGGAGGGAAACATGAAAGATTATGAGATCCGGAGGAAACTTGACCGGCCCCAACAAACCCGGGGGCTTCTTACAGGGCAGGTGGAGCGGGAGGTTCCTGTAGAGAGCCAGACGCGATCACCAGGATGGAACCCCCGGAGCCTCACGGCGATAACCTGCTCTTTCTGACGGCGGACGACGCGCTAGAGTCTCACGTTGGTATCTTTACCTCTTCTGCGCACCTGAACCACTCGTCCACTGCAGGAGCTTCGGGTCTGGCTCGGAGTCCACAGATCCACGGCCGGCTGATAACCCAGAACACACTGGAAGGGAGTCAGCCCGGTGGAGGAGTGTCGCAATGAATTCTGAGTGTATTCAGCCCAGGAAGGAATCGGGCCACTACCTCTGCCGGTCCTGGGAATGACTCCTCAGGAACCTCCCCAGCTCCTGGTTCGTCCTCTCCACCTGGCCGTTATATTGAGGCTGGTACACGGAATTGAGGCTGACCGTGACCCACAGCTTTTTCAATGAAGCCTTCAACCACCAAAATGGCGGTGAAACCATCAGAGGGGAGATCAGTGACGAAATCAATGGACAGCTGAGACCAGGGCCGCTGAGGCACGGTAAGGGGAAGGAGGTTACCATGCTGAGCGTTGCCGGGAGTTTAGATTGATTACAACACTGACCATGAGTTGACATAGGGTGCAACGTCCTGCGCCACAGCGGCGAGGGATGTGTGTGCCCAGGTCAACACCGATTCTCTCAGCCCCGTGGGAGTAGATACACTCTGGAGGCAGGTGGCAGGAGCGGGTTCCCTCTCCAGAGCCTAGCGGGGGTCCATATCTACATCACAAAACACCGGCCAATGATACGGGAGGACCGATTGACGGGCTGGAGGGCTCTCCCAGTACCCAGCCAGCCAGCCAGCCAGCCAATCAATAGTGTGTTTGTTTGTACCTCAAGTACCTGAAAGCTGGAGGCTGTGTGAGATGTTATGTCATCATGTAGGCTGTTGTAATTAAAGTACCAGGAAACATGCATTATTCATCATAGTAGAGGACGTGATCTGTCGTTCACTGATACCAACTGCCTGCGGGGCATGTTGATGATGCTCTGTGTGAGCTTGACAGATATCCAGACACACACGCAGGGAGGCAGGAATGAACACAGACACACAAAACACTCAATGACTTGGTATTGGTGACGTTAACAGTAAACAGCAGTGCTTCTATTCAATGTCTTGTAGGTATTCAGATCCTCGTCTGGTAGGTTTCAGATCCTCGTCTGGTAGGTTTCAGATCCTCGTCTGGTAGGGTTCAGATCCTCGTCTGGTAGGTATTCAGATCCTCGTCTGGTAGGGTTCAGATCCTCGTCTGGTAGGGTTCAGATCCTCGTCTGGTAGGGTTCAGATCCTCGTCTGGTAGGGTTCAGATCCTCGTCTGGTAGGGTTCAGCTCCTCGTCTGGTAGGTTTCAGATCCTCGTCAATGACACTTACTACTGTGTGTGTGTGTGTTTGTGTGTGGTACGTGTGTGTGGTAGGTGTGTGTGCGCGCGCGTGTGTGTGCACGCGCGTGTGTGTGTGTGTGTGTGTGTGTGTGTGTGTGTGTGTGGTATGTGTGTGTGGTATGTGTGTGTGGTATGTGTGTCTGTGTGGTACGTGTGTGTGTGTGTGGTACGTTTTTGTGCGGTATATGTGTGTGTGTGGTGTGTGTGTGTGTTTGTGTGTGTGTGTGTGGTGGTACGTGTGTGTGTGTTTGTGTGTGTGGTGTACTGTGTGTGTGTGTGTGTACTGTGTGTGTGTGTGTGTGTGTGTGTGTGTGTGTGTGTGTGTGTGTGTGTGTGTGGTATGTGTGTCTGTGTGGTACGTGTGTGTGTGTGTGCGTGGTACATGTGTGTGGTATATGTGTGTGTGTGGTACGTTTTTGTGCGGTATATGTGTGTGTGTGTGTGTGTGTGTGTGTGTGTGTGTGTAATGTGTGTGTGTGTGTGGTACGTGTGACTGTGTGTGTGTTTGTGTGTAATGTGTGTGTGTGTGTGTGTGTGTGTGTGTGTGTGTGTGTGTGTGTGTGTACTGTATGTGCTGCAGGTTATCAGTGTTTCCTGCCTTCATTAACTGTGTATAATAATCCCCTTGGAATTGAAACTCAAATATAACCCTCATATTCTGGGGGAACATAAACGCAGCGTGTACTGTCCTACAGCTCCGGGCTACAGAGACCCTGGTTCGATTCCAGGCTGTATCACAACCAGCCTTGACTGGGAGTCCTATAGGGTGGTGTACAATTGGCCCAGCATCGTCCGGGTTTGGCAGCAGGGTAGCCTAGTGGTTAGAGCTTTGGACTAGTAACTGAAAGGTTGCAAGTTCGAATCTGTCGTTCTGCCCCTGAACAAGGCAGTTTAACCCACTGTGCCTAGGCCGTCATTGTAAATAAGAATTTGTTCTTAATTGACTTGCCTAGTTAAATAAAGGTTAAATAAAAAATGATAAAAATACCAACGGTCGAGCATGGAGGTGGTAGTGTGATGGTTTTGGGGATTCTGCCTCGGGACCTGGACGACATGTCTATTATTTATTAAATATTTCACTCCCTGTACTTGCTTCTCGTCTCCCAACGTCTGTCTTTACAGAATGCTGACACCAATGTTGGAAGCATCAGGGAGTTTTTTGTTTTGGTTGGTGACGTCGGGTCCGGGTGCTGCTGCCGAAGGAACCGGGTATGCCTTGGCTGGCTCGTCGGGCTTCCATGTCTTAGCTGACTCGAGAGGTTTTCTTGCCTCAGTTGGCTCGGCAGGCTCCCATCCCACGTCATGCCTCAGCCGGCTCGTCAGGCTCCCACGCCTCAGCCGGCTCGTCAGGCGTCCATGCCTCAGCCGGGTCATCAGGCGTCCACGCTTCAGCCCGGCTCGTCAGGCGTCCACGCTTCAGCGGCTCGTCAGGCTCCCATGCCATGGCCGGCCCGTCAAGCTCGCCCAGGCGGGACACCAGGTGGCACCCCTAGAGGGGGGGGGGGGTACTGTCACGCATGCTCCCGCTCCCCCTCTCCGGAGCCATCATCCTCGTTTTATTGGACTCACCTGAACTCCTTCACTTTGTTGATTGCCTCCCCTATATCTGTCTGTTCCTCAGTTTGATCTCAGTGTCAGCATTAATGTCGTTATGTTTCTCTTGTCCAGTTGCTGTCCGTGTTTTGTTTCATGTCTATTATTTATTAAATATTCACTCCCCGTACCTGCTTCTCATCTCCCAGCGTCTGTCCTTACACTACCCTATTTGACCTAGATAGTTTGTGTGTATGTATTGATATGTAGGCTACGCGTGCCGTTTTTACGTTCATGTAGGTCCTTGAGCTGTTCTTCAGTGACACTCGAATCACATAGAAAGATTATTTAATTAACCACTTCCTTCCGTTTGAATATTTGAGAAAGGTGATGTTGATGTAATTAAAAAACAATATTTTCTCTGCTATCTTGGCAAATAATGAGGGAAAGCTAACTACACTGGGCATGGAGGAATTTAACCAAAGCCTACTGGATGACAACCTGTTTTTAACCAAGACAAAGGATTTCATGAGTTACATTTTCCTGCATAGTATCGGTATAGCAGATCGTTTGGGACACTTTTAAACGTGCCCTTAGAACAAAAACAAAAATAATTTCGGTATTTACAAAGAAATACAAGAAATAACAGTACAGATGGATAGCATAAAACTAGAATAAGAATAAGTTATAGGAAAAGCTCAATTAAATCAAGGAACTTATTCGGGAACGATCAAGTAGAATGTATTGTAACAAATAAAACGAACTGAATGGAAAATTGTGAAAAATGCCCCCAATTCTTTTTGAATCGTCAACATAGAAATGCTACCAAAATAATTTACAGAAACTTGTTACAAATGACTCATGCATGATTCACCTAATGGTATTTTGAAAGAGGAAGCCAAGTACTGTACTTTAAGCAACAGTGCCGTGAAAAAGTATTTGCCCCGTTTATGATTTTCTCTATTTTTGCATATTGTTGATACTGAATGTTATTAGGTCTTCAACCAAAGTGTAATATTAAAGAGAACGTGAGTTTACAAATAACAAAAAAATTGATATTTATTTCATTAACAAAGTTATGCAACACCCAACTCCTCTGTGTGAAAAAGTATTTGTCCCCTTTACACTCAATAACTGGTTGTTCCACCTTTAGCTGCAATGACTCCAACCAACCACTTCCTGTAGTTGTTAATCAGTCTCTCACGTCGCTGCGGAGGAATTCTGGCCAACTCTTCCATGCAGAACAGCTGTAACTCAACGACATTTGTGGGTTTTCAAGCATGAACATTTCAAGTACTGCCACAACGTCAATTGGGTTAGGTCTACTACTACTACACACAGATACACATGTCCTACTACACACAGATACACATGTACTACTACTACACACAGATACACATGTGAATCAATTTATCCTGCCTCTCTCTCTCTCTCTCTGTACTTCGCAGCTATGAATGAATTTATCCTGCCTCTCTCTCTCTCTCTGTTCTGCCACAGCTATGAAATCATTAAGAGCAGGGATTGGCAGCTGCAGTATGGATATCAATATATCAACTCCTGGATGCCCTAAATGGCACCTTATTCCCTCTTTAAAAGTAGAACGCCACACTGCCTTCTGAGCGGCTTTTTGCACGCTATCATTTCATAGCTTGAAGTTTTTTGATCTGACGAGGTTGGTCACACATTGAAAAGGAAATGGGAAGGTAGATTGTGCTTCGTTCTCACTGTTTATCAAGTAGTAGATTGTGCTTCGTTC
>NW_021823393.1:0-44462 GCF_901001165.1 Salmo trutta | reverse complement strand
TAATTGGTCCAGTTACCTCGGTCGTGCTGCTGTGAGACGGGTCGTGATTCGCCGGTGGCCGGTTCCTCTCGGTGTTGTGGGGTGGAAGACGTGCTGAAGGGGCGGGGCTTGGTAGGGCTGTGTTTCTGGGTCCCGTTGGAGTAACCACTCAGGGCCCCACCCATGCTGTGCCGGGAGGAAGGGGGGCGGTACGGGGCGGAGAAACCCAGGGAGGAGTGGGGGCGTTGGGGTTAGAGAGCAGAGAGGAAGAAGAGGGAAGGTTGTCCAGAGAGTCGTACCTGCCGAGAGGTCAGATAACAGGTCACGGAGAGAAAGAGAGAGAGGCACATTCCAAGTGGCACACCCCCTCCTACCTCATTGGCCCTCGCCGGTAATTGGGTTGACCCCCTCCTACCTCATTGGCCCTCGCCGGTAATTGGGTTGACCCCCTCCTACCTCATTGGCCCTCGCCGGTAATTGGGTTGACCCCCTCCTACCTCATTGGCCCTCGCCGGTAATTGGGTTGACCCCCTCCCTCCTACCTCCTCATTGGCCCTCGCCGGTAATTGGGTTGCTTGTTGTCAGAGGTGGACCGTTGTCGTATCCAGCTGTTGTCCGTCAGCAGAGCCGTCCTCTTCCTCATCTCCTCCAGGATCTGTTGCCTCTCAGCCTCGACTAACGACATGCTCTGACGAGGCTTCCTCCTAGCGACCTCCCCGGTAACGCCTAATAACCAACCAGAGACATAGACAGTATAACCAATCAGATCGTAGTTACTACAGCAAGACCAATAAAGAAGGACAGTCATTCGAGCATTGTCCAATGAGTGAAGAATATTATTCCAACACGACCAATAGGTGTAAAGAAACCCCTCTATCACAATATAAAGAGGTGAGGAGAGTCATTACCCAGCAGCCCTCCCCCGTCTCCCTGGGCCTCGGCTAAACGAGAGGACAGGTTAGAGTCATTACCCAGCCTCCCTGGGCCTCCGCTAAACGAGAGGACTGGTTAGAGTCATTACCCAGCCCTCCCCCGTCTCCCTGGGCCTCGGCTAAACGAGAGGACCGGTTAGATTCGACCAACATGGTGTAAAAAGTACATCGAGATCAAGGCTGGGTTCGGAATGGGGAGCCCACTCATTAAACAGAGGGTTAGTCAACAGTAGAGGCTGACCTTTCACTTCCTGTCTGTGGAAACCCTCCAGCGACGGGAAGGACTTGGATTTCATCCTGATCAACAAGCACATTAGTCTGTCAGGTTATACAAGACATCACTCACACACACAAACACTGAGCACAACTAGTCATACAGGCATCAAGGTGGTTGACATACAAATATCACCACATGATTCATTGACAGTTTACCATCACAAAAAGGTGCACTCCCAAGCCCCCTAGCTGGGTGAAACCATAGGAGGAGTCTCTAGTACTGACTGACCTGTCAGCTATAGATAGCTGGGTGAAACCATAGGAGTCCCCAGACCTGGAGGCGGAGGCAGCAGAGGAGGCAGCCAGGACAGAGGGCGAGAGAGGACAGAGGGCAGGGCGAGAGGGGACAGAGGGCAGGGCGAGAGGGGACAGAGGGCAGGGCGAGAGGGGACAGAGGGCAGGGCGAGAGGGACAGAGGGCAGGGCGAGAGGGGACAGGGCGAGAGAGGACAGAGGGCAGGGCGAGAGGGGACAGGGCGAGAGAGGACAGAGGACAGGGCGAGAGAGGACAGAGCGAGAGAGGACAGAGGGCAGGGCGAGAGAGGACAGAGCGAGAGAGGACAGAGGGCAGGGCGAGAGAGGACAGAGCGAGAGAGGACAGAGGGCAGGGCGAGAGAGGACAGAGCGAGAGAGGACAGAGGGCAGGGCGAGAGAGGACAGAGCGAGAGAGGACAGGGCGAGAGAGGACAGAGCGAGAGAGGACAGGGCGAGAGAGGACAGAGCGAGAGAGGACAGAGGGCAGGGCGAGAGAGGACAGAGCGAGAGAGGACAGAGGGCAGGGCGAGAGAGGACAGAGCGAGAGAGGACAGAGGGCAGGGCGAGAGAGACAGAGCGAGAGAGGACAGAGGGCAGGGCGAGAGAGGACAGAGCGAGAGAGGACAGAGGGCAGGGCGAGAGAGGACAGAGCGAGAGAGGACAGAGGGCAGGGCGAGAGAGGACAGAGCGAGAGAGGACAGAGGGCAGGGCGAGAGAGACAGAGCGATAGAGGACAGAGGGCAGGGCGAGAGAGGACAGAGCGAGAGAGGACAGAGGGCAGGGCGAGAGAGGACAGAGCGAGAGAGGACAGAGGGCAGGGCGAGAAGGACAGAGCGAGAGAGACAGAGGGCAGGGCGAGAGACAGAGCGAGAGAGGACAGAGGGCAGGGCGAGAGAGGACAGAGCGAGAGAGGACAGAGGGCAGGGCGAGAGAGGACAGAGCGAGAGAGGACAGAGGGCAGGGCGAGAGAGGACAGAGCGAGAGAGGACAGAGGGCAGGGCGAGAGAGGACAGAGCGAGAGAGGACAGAGGGCAGGGCGAGAGAGGACAGAGCGAGAGAGGACAGAGGGCAGGGCGAGAGAGGACAGAGCGAGAGAGGACAGAGGGCAGGGCGAGAGAGGACAGAGCGAGAGAGGACAGAGGGCAGGGCGAGAGAGGACAGAGCGAGAGAGGACAGAGGCAGGGCGAGAGAGGACAGAGCGAGAGAGGACAGAGGGCAGGGCGAGAGAGGACAGAGCGAGAGAGGACAGAGGGCAGGGCGAGAGAGGACAGAGCGAGAGGGACAGAGGGCAGGGCGAGAGAGGACAGAGGGCAGGGCGAGAGAGGACAGAGCGAGAGAGGACAGAGGACAGAGCGAGAGAGGACAGAGGGCAGGGCGAGAGAGGACAGAGCGAGAGAGGACAGAGCGAGAGAGGACAGAGGAGAGAGGACAGAGCGAGAGAGGACAGAGCGAGAGAGGACAGAGCGAGAGAGGACAGAGCGAGAGAGGACAGAGCGAGAGAGCAGAGGGCAGGGCGAGAGAGGACAGAGCGAGAGAGGACAGAGGGCAGGCGAGAGGGACAGAGCGAGAAGGCAGAGGGCAGGGCAGAGCGAGAGAGGACAGAGGGCAGGGCGAGAGAGGACAGAGCGAGAGAGGACAGAGGGCAGGGGAGAGAGGACAGAGGGCAGGGCGAGAGAGGACAGAGGGCAGGGCGAGAGAGGACAGAGGGCAGGGCCGAGAGAGGACAGAGGCCAGAGGACGAAGAGAGGACAGAGGGCAGGGCGAGAGAGGACAGGAGGGCCGGGCAGGAGAGAGGGACAGAGGCAGGGCGTAGGAAGGGACAGGGGCGGGGCGAGAGAGGAGCAGGGGCAGGGCGGAGAGGACGAGGGGCAGGGCGAGAGGACAGAGTCAAATTTGCAGACGTACAATTTGGGCGTGTTTGATCAGCAGCCAGCAAGTCTTGGACTGACTGATCCACAAATCACCTTGAAATCATCAACTAATCATATACTTGTAGATAAGTCAGTCACAATTAACCCACAATGCATCAAGGATTTGATTCTGTTTGAACACGGGCCGTAGTGCACCACTGGGCAGAGTGATGCCTTTAAAACATCACCACTAGAAACATAAACCACAAATGGGATATGGTCTTCCTGCACCAAACATCCTCCTCTGCCAGTCCCTCAGTCTACCTCTTCCTGCTCTCCCTGCTTGAGGATGAAGGGCTCCTCCCTTCTCTCCCGTCAAAAACAACTTCCTTCTTTTGATTGGATGCCACATGGGCAACAGGGGGCATGGGCTGGCTCAAGACCGGCTGAGGACTGGCAAGGCTAGCGATCCCATTGGTCATCTCTCCTGAGCTCTCCGTGTTCGATGCGGATGATTTGACACAAGGGACTACATTTCCCACGATGCCTCTGGACGGTAGAGGATCAGGGGTCACCTCAGCCTGTCTGTATCCCTCCACCCCTGCCTCCTCCTGGGCCTGCTGCCACTCGGCATCCATCCTCTCCTGGTCCTCACGGTACTTCTCCTGTACAACATCACACAAGACAAGCTGTCCAATCAGCATTCTCTCAGACTACGGGGTAAGTTTAGCCCAGAATTGACGCTTTTAATCATAAACAGACACGGGGGACAAACGGCTCCAATGAAAGCAGTTCCACGCTGAATCACTGAAGTGGAAGATCAGTGATATTTACTCAGTCCCCCTGGCCTGCAGGAGGAGGTGAGAGCGAGTCAGTCCCCCTGACCTGCAGGAGGAGGTGAGAGCGAGTCAGTCCCCCTGACCTGCAGGAGGAGGTGAGAGCGAGTCAGTCCCCCTGACCTGCAGGAGGTGAGAGCGAGTCAGTCCTCCTGACCTGCAGGAGGAGGTGAGAGCGAGTCAGTCCTCCTGACCTGCAGGAGGAGGTGAGAGCGAGTCAGTCCTCCTGACCTGCAGGAGGAGGTGAGAGCGAGTCAGTCCTCCTGACCTGCAGGAGGTGAGAGCGAGTCAGTCCTCCTGACCTGCAGGAGGTGAGAGCGAGTCAGTCTTACAGACCTGTAGGAGGCGCTCCTGCTCCTCCTGCCACTTCTCCTGCCGCCTCCTCTCTTCCTCGGGGTCCCAGGACCAACTGGAGGGGGAGGTGCTGAGGGACGGTACCTGGAGCTGGAGGACGACCCAGAATATTACCACTCACACACCCAGAATATTACCACCCCTCCACCCAGAATATTACCCCCCCACCCACCCCCCCCCAGAATATTACCATTCACCCCCCCAGAATATTACCATTCACCCCCCCAGAATATTACCACACCCACACCCTTAAGAGCCACTGTTCCCCCATCTTGTTCCTATGACTTACATCAGATATTGCCGACGCCGATCCTCCTAACAGAGAGAGCGGGAGGGTAGAGAGGAGAGGGGGGAGGGGGAGAGAGGGGGGAGGGGGGGAGAGAGCGTGCGTGTTAAGTCAGCCAATGTGAGAATACATTTTCCAAAAATTGGGCTCACTTATCTCACCACATTTATCATCATTCTATTTATGAATGAAGCAAAGAGCACTGCAAATCAAACGCCCAAATAGAGCCTTCTGAATGAAGCAAAGAGCACTGCAAATCAAACGCCCAAAAGAGCCTTCTGAATGAAGCAAAGAGCACTGCAAATCAAACGCCCAAATAGAGCCTTCTGAATGAAGCAAAGAGCACTGCAAATCAAACGCCCAAATAGAGCCTTCTGAATGAAGCAAAGAGCACTGCAAATCAAACGCCCAAAAGAGCCTTCTGAATGAAGCAAAGAGCACTGCAAATCAAACGCCCAAAAGAGCCTTCTGAATGAAGCAAAGAGCACTGCAAATCAAACGCCCAAAAGAGCCTTCTGAATGAAGCAAAGAGCACTGCAAATCAAACGCCCAAATAGAGCCTTCTGAATGAAGCAAAGAGCACTGCAAATCAAACGCCCAAAAGAGCCTTCTGAATGAAGCAAAGAGCACTGCAAATCAAACGCCCAAATAGAGCCTTCTGAATGAAGCAAAGAGCACTGCAAATCAAACGCCCAAAAGAACCTTCTGAATGAAGCAAAGAGCACTGCAAATCAAACGCCCAAATAGAGCCTTCTGAATGAAGCAAAGAGCACTGCAAATCAAACGCCCAAAAGAGCCTTCTGAATGAAGCAAAGAGCACTGCAAATCAAACGCCCAAATAGAGCCTTCTGAATGAAGCAAAGAGCACTGCAAATCAAACGCCCAAAAGAGCCTTCTGAATGAAGCAAAGAGCACTGCAAATCAAACGCCCAAATAGAGCCTTCTGAATGAAGCAAAGAGCACTGCAAATCAAACGCCCAAATAGAGCCTTCTGAATGAAGCAAAGAGCACTGCAAATCAAACGCCCAAATAGAGCCTTCTGAATGAAGCAAAGAGCACTGCAAATCAAACAGAAGAGCCAGCCTCTGATCTCATACCACAGCTCCAATCAGCTGACATTCACACACACTGACTAGGTAGTAATCAACCAATCACAGAGCTGCCTGGGAGAGACGGTCCAGATACTGGAGTGTTGTAGCTTCAACGTCAGAGCACTGCACACACACACACACACACACACACACACACGCGCACACACACTCACCACAGAGGTAGACCATAGAGCTGACTCCTGGTGAGGCTGAGGGGAAAGAGCTGAGTTCTGACAGAGCGGGTAACCGGGAGAGGGTCCCGGCCCCGGAGCGGGTAACCGGGGGAGGGTCCCCCCCCCCGCCCCAGAGCGGGTAACCGGGAGAGGGTCCCGGCCCCGGAGCGGGTAACCGGGGGAGGGTCCCCCCCCCGCCCCAGAGCGGGTAACCGGGAGAGGGTCCCCCCCCCGCCCCAGAGCGGGTAACCGGGAGAGGGTCCCGGCCCCGGAGCGGGTAACCGGGGGAGGGTCCCCCCCCCCGCCCCAGAGCGGGTAACCGGGAGAGGGTCCCCCCCCCGCCCCAGAGCGGGTAACCGGGAGAGGGTCCCCGCCCCGCCCCGGAGCGGGTAAACCGGGGAGAGGGTCCCCGCCCCCGCCCCGGAGCGGGTAACCGGGAGAGGGTCCCCGCCCCGGAGCGGGTAACCGGGAGAGGGCCCCCGCCCCGGAGCGGGTAACCGGGAGAGGGTCCCCGCCCCCGCCCCAGAGCGGGTAACCGGGAGAGGGTCCCCCCCCCCGCCCCAGAGCGGGTAACCGGGAGAGGGTCCCCCCCCCCGCCCCAGAGCGGGTAACCGGGAGGAGGGTCCCCGCCCCAGAGCGGGTAAACCGGGAGAGGGTCCCCGCCCCAGAGCGGGTAACCGGGAGAGGGTCCCCCCCCCGCCCCAGAGCGGGTAACCGGGAGAGGGTCCCCGCCCCGCCCCAGAGCGGGTAACCGGGAGAGGGTCCCCCCCCCGCCCCAGAGCGGGTAACCGGGAGAGGGTCCCCCCCCCGCCCCAGAGCGGGTAACCGGGAGAGGGTCCCGCCCCCGCCCGGAAGCGGGTAACCGGGGAGAGGGTCCCCCCCCCCGCCCCAGAGCGGGTAACCGGGAGAGGGTCCCCGCCCCAGAGCGGGTAACCGGGGGAGGGTCCCCCCCCCCCGGCCCCGGAGCGGGTAACCGGGGGAGGGTCCCCGCCCCAGAGCGGGTAACCGGGAGAGGGTCCCCGCCCCAGAGCGGGTAACCGGGAGAGGGTCCCCGCCCCAGAGCGGGTAACCGGGAGAGGGTCCCCGCCCCAGAGCGGGTAACCGGGAGAGGGTCCCCGCCCCAGAGCGGGTAACCGGGAGAGGGTCCCGCCTCCCGCCCCAGATAAGGTATCTGTTACCAACAAAAGCATCTCTGTATTCCCAGTCATGTGAAATCCATCAATTAGGGCCTAATGATTTTGATTTCCTTAAATGAACTCAGTAAAATCGTTGCGTATGTATGTGCTGAGTTCATAAGGAAATCAAATTCATTAGGCCCAAATCGATGGATTTCACATGACTGGGAATACAGATAAGCTTTTGTATGTGTGTGTGTGTGTGTGTGTGTGTGTGTGTGTGTGTGTGTGTGTGTGTGTGTGTGTGTGTATATATATGCAGCAGAATCGAGGCCAAACAAGCGTCGCCAGTGTTGAGCTATTTCAGCTACAAAGCAAAAACGTCTTAATGACTAATTTAATATAAACCAACACAAGCCCCAAACTCCAGCCAACAACGACAAAGCCTGGCGACAGACATTAACTGTTACCTTTCTGATTAAAAAACTCTGCTCTCCTTTTCTGGGTTTTCAGAACAATCAGATCATGTTCTACACAGGAGAGGAAACAGGAAGTGTGAAAGAGAAGAGGAAGTGAGAGTGTAACAGAGTTTCCTAAAAGTAACACCCAGGAACCTGTAAAACCTTCAGTCATTTCAAACGATACAATCGCCTTCAGAAAGTATTTATACCCCTTGACTTATTTCACATTTTGTTGTGTTAAAGCCTGAATTTAAAATGTATTAAATAGATATCTCAAACAATACCCCATAATAAAGTATATTTTTTTATATGTTTGCAAATGCATTGAAAATATAATGCAGAAATGTCACATACGTAAGCATTCACACCTCTGGGGCAATACATGTAGAAGCACCTTCGGCAGTGATTACAGCTGTGAGTCTTTCTGGGTAAGTTTAAGAGATTTGCACACCTGGATTTTAACAATATCTGCACATAATAAAAATACATCTTCAAGCTCTGTCAAGTTGGTTGTTGATCATTGCTTGACAACTATTTTCAGGTCTTGACATAGATTTTGAAGTAGATTTAGGTCAACGGTAACTCGACCACTCAGGAACATTCACTGTCTTCTTGGTAAGTAACTCCAGTGTATATTTGGCCTTGTGTTTTAGGTTATTGTCCTGATGAAAGGGCAACTCTTCTCCCAGTGTATATTTGGCCTTGTGTTTCAGGTTATTGTCCTGATGAAAGGGGAACTCTTCTCCCAGTGTATATTTGGCCTTGTGTTTTAGGTTATTGTCCTGCTGAAAGGGGAACTCTTCTCCCAGTGTATATTTGACCTTGTGTTTTAGGTTTATTGTCCTGCTGAAAGGTGAATTCCTCTCCCAGTGTCTGGTGAAAGCAGACTGAACCAGCCACCACTATGCTTGGACATATGGAGAGCGGTAGTCAGTGATGTGTTGGATTTGTCCCAAATATAAACACTTTGTATTCAAGACAAAAAGTTCATTATTTTTGGTCACTTTTTTTGTTGCATATTTTTGGAATATTTGTTATTCTGTACAGGCTTCCTTCTTTTCATTCTGTCAATTAGGTGGAGTAACTACAATGTTGTTGATCCATCCTCAGTTGTCTCCCATCACAGCCATTAAACTCTGTTTTAAAGTCACCATTGGCCTCATGGTGAAATCCCTGAGCAGTTTCCTTCCTCTCCGGCAACTGAGTTAAGGACACCTGTATCTTTGTAGTGACTGGGTGTATTGATACACCATCCAAAGTGTAATTAATAACTTTACCATGCTCAAAGGGATATTCAATGTCTGCTTTTTAATTTTTTTTATTTACCCATCTACCAATAGGTGCCCTTCTTTGCGAGGCATTGGAAAACCTCCCTGGTCTTTGTGGTTGAATCCGTGTTTGAAATTCACTGCTGGACTGAGGAACCTTAGAGATAATTGTATGAGCTGGTTACAGAGAGGAGGTTTTCATTCAAATAATAAATGTTAAAAACACTATAAACCGCACACCGTGTGAGAATACATTTGTTCTCCTGAACTTATTTCGGCCATCAAGGGACTGAACAGTTATTGACCAGAGTCACTTCAGCATTTCATTTTTTTTTAAATTAATTTGAAAAAGAAAAAAACAATTACACTGACATAAAACCTCCATTTTATAATTTTTTTTAATTCAGACTAACAACATTTGGGGAAAAGTCAAGGGGTGTGATTACTTCCTGAAGGCACTGTACCTGTCCTAGTCAGTCCATTCATTCACTACCTGTCCTAGTCAGCTCATTCACTACCTGTCCTAGTCAGCTCATTCACTACCTGTCCTAGTCAGCTCATTCACTACCTGTCCTAGTCAGCTCATTCACTACCTGTCCTAGTCAGCTCATTCACTACCTGTCCTAGTCAGCTCATTCACTACCTGTCCTAGTCAGCTCATTCACTACCTGTCCTAGTCAGCTCATTCACTACCTGTCCTAGTCAGCTCATTCACTACCTGTCCTAGTCAGCTCATTCACTACCTGTCCTAGTCAGCTCATTCACTACCTGTCCTAGTCAGCTCATTCACTACCTGTCCTAGTCAGCTCATTCATTACCTGTCCCAGTCAGCTCATTCATTACCTGTCCCAGTCAGCTCATTCATTACCTGTCCCAGTCAGCTCATTCATTACCTGTCCCAGTCAGCTCATTCATTACCTGTCCTTCTGATAGTCAGAGGCTCGTCCTGAAAACCCCCCTTTGTGCTTTTAGAGGTCACCCCCTAGGAGAGAGGGGGAAAGATAGGAAAAGAGATTTACATTTTTTCAGATTTGTTTGTAACCCGTTTCCTTCATCACTCAAATCATTTCAGTAAATGCGTTAGAGATGTCGATACTGATCGTATAAAATAAAAAAATAAAAGTGACACACAGTGACCTCTTGTCCGTTGAGCTGGGCCAGTTTCACCATCGTTGTCTCTCTGCTGGTATCAGTTGGACCTGTAAGTGTCAGAACACCACTGGTCAGATGGATGATCTCATGGGTGGTACAGGCCCGGTCCACAAGGCCTCTGGCCCCAGTCCGTCAACACAGGCCCGGTCCGCTACGAGGCATTCTGTCCCTAGTCCGTCAACACAGGCCCGGTCCGTCACGAGGCCTCTGACCCCAGTCCGTCACAACACAGGCCCGGTCCGTCACGAGGCCTCTGGCCCCGGTCCGTCACGAGGCATTCTGACCCCAGTCCGTCACAACACAGGCCCGGTCCACGAGGCATTCTGACCCCAGTCCGTCACAACACAGGCCCGGTCCACGAGGCATTCTGACCCTAGTCCGTCAACACAGGCCGGGTCCACAAAGGTTTACAAACACGGATTCACAAAATCAGTACGCTAATTATTGATCCTCGATCAGTAGGCCGGGAGTTCGATTAGCAAATCAGTAGCCTAACAGCTGATCAATAGAAAGTCAATACTTTTACTGTGAATAAACATTAAAACCTAAATGCAGTGTGGAACAGGGAGGACCGAACAGAGAGAAAAGCACCCCGTCATCTTCCCAGTCATGTACCACTACAACCCAACCAACATCACAAGCTTTGACATGTAGTAAAACCTCTACCAAGACAGATCAACATGTAGAAACATTACAAACCAAACACATTGAAACAGTCAGGGTTCTCTACGGAGCCCTATGATGGACAAACAGCCAGTCAGGGTTCTCTACGGAGCCCTATGATGGACAAACAGCCAGTCAGGGTCCTCTACGGAGCCCTATGATGGACAAACAGCCAGTCAGGGTCCTCTACGGAGCCCTATGATGGACAAACAGCCAGTCAGGGTCCTCTACGGAGCCCTATGATGGACAAACAGCCAGTCAGGGTTCTCTACGGTGCCCTATGATGGACAAACAGCCAGTCAGGGTTCTCTACGGAGCCCTATGATGGACAAAAAGCCAGTCAGGGTTCTCTACGGTGCCCTATGATGGACAAACAGCCAGTCAGGGTCCTCTACGGAGCCCTATGATGGACAAACAGCCAGTCAGGGTCCTCTACGGAGCCCTATGATGGACAAACAGCCAGTCAGGGTTCTCTACGGAGCCCTATGATGGACAAACAGCCAGTCAGGGTTCTCTACGATGCCCTATGATGGACAAACAGCCAGTCAGGGTCCTCTACGGAGCCCTATGATGGACAAACAGCCAGTCAGGGTTCTCTACGGTGCCCTATGATGGACAAACAGCCAGTCAGGGTCCTCTACGGAGCCCTATGATGGACAAAGAGCCAGTCAGGGTTCTCTACGGAGCCCTATGATGGACAAACAGCCAGTCAGGGTTCTCTACGGAGCCCTATGATGGACAAACAGCCAGTCAGGGTTCTCTACGGAGCCTTATGATGGACAAACAGCCAGCCAGGGTTCTCTACGGTGCCCTATGATGGACAAACAGCCAGTCAGGGTTCTCTACAGTGCCCTATGATGGACAAACAGCCAGTCAGGGTTCTCTACGGAGCCCTATGATGGACAAACAGCCAGTCAGGGTTCTCTACGGTGCCCTATGATGGACAAACAGCCAGTCAGGGTTCTCTACGGTGCCCTATGATGGACAAACAGCCAGTCAGGGTTCTCTACGGAGCCCTATGATGGACAAACAGCCAGTCAGGGTTCTCTACAGAGCCCTATGATGGACAAACAGCCAGTCAGGGCCCTATGATGGACAAACAGCCAGTCAGGGTTCTCTACGGAGCCCTATGATGGACAAACAGCCAGTCAGGGCCCTATGATGGACAAACAGCCAGTCAGGGTTCTCTACAGAGCCCTATGATGGACAAACAGCCAGCCAGGGTTCTCTACGGTGCCCCATGATGGACAAACAGCCAGCCAGGGTTCTCTACGGTGCCCCATGATGGACAAACAGCCAGTCAGGGTTCTCTACGGTGCCCTATGATGGACAAACAGCCAGTCAGGGTTCTCTACGGAGCCCTATGATGGACAAACAGCCAGTCAGGGTTCTCTACGGAGCCCTATGATGGACAAACAGCCAGTCAGGGTTCTCTACGGAGCCCTATGATGGACAAACAGCCAGTCAGGGTTCTCTACAGAGCCCTATGATGGACAAACAGCCAGTCAGGGTTCTCTACGGAGCCCTATGATGGACAAACAGCCAGTCAGGGTTCTCTACGGTGCCCTATGATGGACAAACAGCCAGTCAGGGTCCTCTACGGAGCCCTATGATGGACAAACAGTCAGTCAGGGTTCTCTACGGTGCCCTATGATGGACAAACAGCCAGTCAGGGTTCTCTACGGAGCCCTATGATGGACAAACAGCCAGTCAGGGTTCTCTACGGAGCCCTATGATGGACAAACAGCCAGTCAGGGTTCTCTACGGAGCCCTATGATGGACAAACAGCCAGTCAGGGTTCTCTACGGAGCCCTATGATGGACAAACAGCCAGTCAGGGTTCTCTACGGAGCCCTATGATGGACAAACAGTCTATACTTGTAAGGTTCATAAACGTGTATAGAACAGAGTGACAAACCTTTCCCAGTTTTGTTGCCGTAGAACCGAACCAACAAATTGCTTTGATGAAGAGTGTTTCTAAACAAAAACAGATGGAAACAAACAGAAACATGGAATCCCATTTAACGACCAGTACTTCCCTTCCCTCTCCTCAGGGAGATATTCACTTAGCTAGACGTGGTTATAGCCTCTTTCATGTCAACCATCAATTTAGACACGTGGTGAGGGACAAACAGAGAGGGACACTACAGGAAGGCAAGTGGTGAGGGACAAACAGAGAGGGACACTACAGGAAGGCAAGTGGTGAGGGACAAACCAGACAGGGACACTACAGGAAGGCAAGTGGTGAGGGACAAACCAGACAGGGACACTACAGGAAGGCAAGTGGTGAGGGACAAAGAGAGGGACACACTACAGGAAGGCAAGTGGTGAGGGACAAAGAGAGAGGGACACACTACAGGAAGGCAAGTGGTGAGGGACAAACAGAGCTCCCAGCAGGTCAGGTGGAGGGGTGGAGTCTCTTTCCCTCACCGTTGTCACCATGGCGCTGTACGTCCATGGTGAGACTGCCCTTCTGCAGGGCAGAGGTCATCGTGCCCTTCCACTGGCCGTGGCTCATCTCTGCCACCCTGTGCCCACCAACAGACACGATCTCATCACCTGCACGCAGCTGGCACAAGTCTGCAGGACTACCTGGAGGGAGAGGAGAGGCTTTCACTATGTCTAGACCAATGTAGGACCACCTGGAGGGAGAGGAGAGGCTTTCACTATGTCTAGACCAATGTAGGACTACCTGGAGGGAGAGGCTTTCACTATGTCTAGACCAATGTAGGACCACCTGGAGGGAGAGGAGAGGCTTTCACTATGTCTAGACCAATGTAGGACCACCTGGAGGGAGGGGAGAGGCTTTCACTATGTCTAGACCAATGTAGGACTACCTGGAGGGAGAGGCTTTCACTATGTCTAGACCAATGTAGGACCACCTGGAGGGAGAGGAGAGGCTTTCACTATGTCTAGACCAATGTAGGACTACCTGGAGGGAGAGGCTTTCACTATGTCTAGACCAATGTAGGACTACCTGGAGGGAGAGGAGAGGCTTTCACCATGTCTAGACCAATGTAGGACTACCTGGAGGGAGAGGAGAGGCTTTCACCATGTCTAGACCAATGTAGGACTACCTGGAGGGAGAGGCTTTCACTATGTCTAGACCAATGTAGGACTACCTGGAGGGAGAGGCTTTCACTATGTCTAGACCAATGTAGGACTACCTGGAGGGAGAGGCTTTCACTATGTCTAGACCAATGTAGGACTACCTGGAGGGAGAGGCTTTCACTATGTCTAGACCAATGTAGGACTACCTGGAGGGAGAGGCTTTCACTATGTCTAGACCAATGTAGGACTACCTGGAGGGAGAGGCTTTCACTATGTCTAGACCAATGTAGGACTACCTGGAGGGAGGGGCTTTCACTATGTCTAGACCAATGTAGGACTACCTGGAGGGAGAGGAGAGGCTTTCACTATGTCTAGACCAATGTAGGACTACCTGGAGGGAGAGGAGAGGCTTTCACTATGTCTAGACCAATGTAGGACTACCTGGAGGGAGAGGAGAGGCTTTCACTATGTCTAGACCAATGTAGGACTACCTGGAGGGAGAGGAGAGGCTTTCACTACGTCTAGACCAATGTAGGACTACCTGGAGGGAGGGGAGAGGCTTTCACTACGTCTAGACCAATGTAGGACTACCTGGAGGGAGAGGAGAGGCTTTCACTACGTCTAGACCAATGTAGGACTACCTGGAGGGAGAGGCTTTCACTACGTCTAGACCAATGTAGGACTACCTGGAGGGAGAGGCTTTCACTACGTCTAGACCAATGTAGGACTACCTGGAGGGAGAGGCTTTCACTACGTCTAGACCAATGTAGGACTACCTGGAGGGAGAGGAGAGGCTTTCACTATGTCTAGACCAATGTAGGACTACCTGGAGGGAGGGGCTTTCACTATGTCTAGACCAATGTAGGACTACCTGGAGGGAGGGGCTTTCATTATGTCTAGACCAATGTAGGACTACCTGGAGGGAGAGGAGAGGCTTTCACTATGTCTAGACCAATGTAGGACTACCTGGAGGGAGAGGAGAGGCTTTCACTATGTCTAGACCAATGTAGGACTACCTGGAGGGAGAGGCTTTCACTATGTCTAGACCAATGTAGAACTACCTGGAGGGAGAGGCTTTCACTATGTCTAGACCAATGTAGGACTACCTGGAGGGAGGGGCTTTCACTATGTCTAGACCAATGTAGGACTACCTGGAGGGAGAGGCTTTCACTATGTCTAGACCAATGTAGGACTACCTGGAGGGAGAGGAGAGGCTTTCACTATGTCTAGACCAATGTAGGACTACCTGGAGGGAGAGGAGAGGCTTTCACTATGTCTAGACCAATGTAGGACTACCTGGAGGGAGAGGAGAGGCTTTCACTATGTCTAGACCAATGTAGGAATACCTGGAGGGAGAGGAGAGGCTTTCACTATGTCTAGACCAATGTAGGACTACCTGGAGGGAGGGGCTTTCACTATGTCTAGACCAATGTAGGACTACCTGGAGGGAGGGGCTTTCACTATGTCTAGACCAATGTAGGACTACCTGGAGGGAGGGGCTTTCAACATGTCTAGACCAATGTAGGACTACCTGGAGGGAGAGGAGAGGCTTTCACTATGTCTAGACCAATGTAGGACTACCTGGAGGGAGAGGAGAGGCTTTCACTATGTCTAGACCAATGTAGGACTACCTGGAGGGAGAGGGGCTTTCACTATGTCTAGACCAATGTAGGACTACCTGGAGGGAGAGGGGCTTTCACTATGTCTAGACCAATGTAGGACCACCTGGAGGGAGGGGCTTTCACTATGTCTAGACCAATGTAGGACTACCTGGAGGGAGGGGCTTTCACTATGTCTAGACCAATGTAGGACTACCTGGAGGGAGAGGAGAGGCTTTCACTATGTCTAGACCAATGTAGGACTACCTGGAGGGAGAGGCTTTCACTATGTCTAGACCAATGTAGGACTACCTGGAGGGAGGGGCTTTCACTATGTCTAGACCAATGTAGGACTACCTGGAGGGAGGGAGGGGCTTTCACTATGTCTAGACCAATGTAGGACTACCTGGAGGGAGGGAGGGGCTTTCACTATGTCTAGACCAATGTAGGACTACCTGGAGGGAGGGAGGGGCTTTCACTATGTCTAGACCAATGTAGGACTACCTGGAGGGAGACGAGAGGCTTTCACTATGTCTAGACCAATGTAGGACTACCTGGAGGGAGGGGCTTTCACTATGTCTAGACCAATGTAGGACTACCTGGAGGGAGGGGCTTTCACTATGTCTAGACCAATGTAGGACTACCTGGAGGGAGAGGAGAGGCTTTCACTATGTCTAGACCAATGTAGAACTACCTGGAGGGAGAGGAGAGGCTTTCACTATGTCTAGACCAATGTAGGACTACCTGGAGGGAGAGGAGAGGCTTTCACTATGTCTAGACCAATGTAGGACTACCTGGAGGGAGAGGAGAGGCTTTCACTATGTCTAGACCAATGTAGGACTACCTGGAGGGAGAGGAGGGGCTTTCACTATGTCTAGACCAATGTAGGACTACCTGGAGGGAGGGGAGAGGCTTTCACTACGTCTAGACCAATGTAGGACTACCTGGAGGGAGGGGAGAGGCTTTCACTACGTCTAGACCAATGTAGGACTACCTGGAGGGAGAGGAGAGGCTTTCACTACGTCTAGACCAATGTAGGACTACCTGGAGGGAGAGGCTTTCACTACGTCTAGACCAATGTAGGACTACCTGGAGGGAGAGGCTTTCACTACGTCTAGACCAATGTAGGACTACCTGGAGGGAGAGGAGAGGCTTTCACTATGTCTAGACCAATGTAGGACTACCTGGAGGGAGGGGCTTTCACTATGTCTAGACCAATGTAGGACTACCTGGAGGGAGGGGCTTTCACTATGTCTAGACCAATGTAGGACTACCTGGAGGGAGGGGCTTTCATTATGTCTAGACCAATGTAGGACTACCTGGAGGGAGAGGAGAGGCTTTCACTATGTCTAGACCAATGTAGGACTACCTGGAGGGAGAGGAGAGGCTTTCACTATGTCTAGACCAATGTAGGACTACCTGGAGGGAGAGGCTTTCACTATGTCTAGACCAATGTAGAACTACCTGGAGGGAGAGGCTTTCACTATGTCTAGACCAATGTAGGACTACCTGGAGGGAGGGGCTTTCACTATGTCTAGACCAATGTAGGACTACCTGGAGGGAGAGGCTTTCACTATGTCTAGACCAATGTAGGACTACCTGGAGGGAGAGGAGAGGCTTTCACTATGTCTAGACCAATGTAGGACTACCTGGAGGGAGAGGAGAGGCTTTCACTATGTCTAGACCAATGTAGGACTACCTGGAGGGAGAGGAGAGGCTTTCACTATGTCTAGACCAATGTAGGAATACCTGGAGGGAGAGGAGAGGCTTTCACTATGTCTAGACCAATGTAGGACTACCTGGAGGGAGGGGCTTTCACTATGTCTAGACCAATGTAGGACTACCTGGAGGGAGGGGCTTTCACTATGTCTAGACCAATGTAGGACTACCTGGAGGGAGGGGCTTTCAACATGTCTAGACCAATGTAGGACTACCTGGAGGGAGAGGAGAGGCTTTCACTATGTCTAGACCAATGTAGGACTACCTGGAAGGAGAGGAGAGGCTTTCACTATGTCTAGACCAATGTAGGACTACCTGGAGGGAGAGGGGCTTTCACTATGTCTAGACCAATGTAGGACTACCTGGAGGGAGAGGGGCTTTCACTATGTCTAGACCAATGTAGGACCACCTGGAGGGAGGGGCTTTCACTATGTCTAGACCAATGTAGGACTACCTGGAGGGAGGGGCTTTCACTATGTCTAGACCAATGTAGGACTACCTGGAGGGAGAGGAGAGGCTTTCACTATGTCTAGACCAATGTAGGACTACCTGGAGGGAGAGGCTTTCACTATGTCTAGACCAATGTAGGACTACCTGGAGGGAGGGGCTTTCACTATGTCTAGACCAATGTAGGACTACCTGGAGGGAGGGAGGGGCTTTCACTATGTCTAGACCAATGTAGGACTACCTGGAGGGAGGGAGGGGCTTTCACTATGTCTAGACCAATGTAGGACTACCTGGAGGGAGGGAGGGGCTTTCACTATGTCTAGACCAATGTAGGACTACCTGGAGGGAGACGAGAGGCTTTCACTATGTCTAGACCAATGTAGGACTACCTGGAGGGAGGGGCTTTCACTATGTCTAGACCAATGTAGGACTACCTGGAGGGAGGGGCTTTCACTATGTCTAGACCAATGTAGGACTACCTGGAGGGAGAGGAGAGGCTTTCACTATGTCTAGACCAATGTAGAACTACCTGGAGGGAGAGGAGAGGCTTTCACTATGTCTAGACCAATGTAGGACTACCTGGAGGGAGAGGAGAGGCTTTCACTATGTCTAGACCAATGTAGGACTACCTGGAGGGAGAGGAGAGGCTTTCACTATGTCTAGACCAATGTAGGACTACCTGGAGGGAGAGGAGGGGCTTTCACTATGTCTAGACCAATGTAGGACTACCTGGAGGGAGGGGAGAGGCTTTCACTATGTCTAGACCAGTGCTTCTCAATTATTTTCTGTTACGCCCCCCCCTAGGAAGAAGTAAACATTTCGCGCCCCCCCAACTCTCCGCCGCGACTGTAAATAGTATCATTTGTCTATAAAATTGTTATAAGTACACCTCTGCATAACATTGTATTATTATTTTTGCAGCACTTGCGTCATCCAGCATGAGAGACCATGTCTAATGCTGCAGGCAGTATCAGCTCCTCTGCTATGGAGTGGGGTTTTTTGCACTGAGCAATTTGGTACGCCACCTTATATGATGCTAACAGTGCTCGCTGGTTTACTGAAGTAGCATTCACAAAGCGGGACGATTGTTGACAATATTCGGCACGTTTTCGATGAAAAAACTCAAGCGGCTTATCAGCGTGATTGGGGTGTAATGTCTTTAAGTGACGCCTTAATTTATTTGGCTTCACGCTGTCCGCTGCCAACATTTTTAGACACAGTAAACATACCGGTCTTTCCTCGTCTCCCACCGTAGTCACAGTGAAGCCAAGCGCTACATTCGCTTCGTCATATTTCCTCGTCTTAGCTTTCGGGAGACTTACGTTTGTCTCATTATCTCCGTCTCTCTCCGCCTTTCTTTTCATCCCTGTTAAATATTTTTCCATGTTGTCTCTTAAGGGTTTGTTATCTGCACTTCATATCTCCTGCTCTGTGCTGTGTGCTCTTGTTCGGTAAAAAAAAAAACTACTACGGGGCAAAAAAAAGCGTGTTCCCCGGGGCCACGCGCCCCCCCTGGCATCGCTCCGAGCCCCCCCAGGGGGGCGCGCCCCACTATTTGAGAAGGACTGGTCTAGACCAATGTAGGACTACCTGGAGGGAGGGGCTTTCACTGTCTAGACCAATGTAGGACTACCTGGAGGGAGGGGCTTTCACTGTCTAGACCAATGTAGGACTACCTGGAGGGAGGGGCTTTCACTGTCTAGACCAATGTAGGACTACCTGGAGGGAGGGGCTTTCACTATGTCTAGACCAATGTAGGACTACCTGGAGGGAGGGGCTTTCACTATGTCTAGACCAATGTAGGACTACCTGGAGGGAGAGGCTTTCACTATGTCTAGACCAATGTAGGACTACCTGGAGGGAGAGGAGGGGCTTTCACTATGTCTACACCAATGTAGGACTACCTGGAGGGACAGGAGAGGTTTCACTATGTCTAGACCAATGTAGGACTACCTGGAGGGAGAGGAGAGGCTTTCACTATGTCTAGACCAATGTAGGACTACCTGGAGGGACAGGAGAGGTTTCACTATGTCTAGACCAATGTAGGACTACCTGGAGGGAGAGGCTTTCACTATGTCTAGACCAATGTAGGACTACCTGGAGGGAGAGGAGAGGCTTTCACTATGTCTAGACCAATGTAGGACTACCTGGAGGGAGGGGCTTTCACTATGTCTAGACCAATGTAGGACTACCTGGAGGGAGGGGCTTTCACTATGTCTAGACCAATGTAGGACTACCTGGAGGGAGGGGCTTTCACTATGTCTAGACCAATGTAGGACTACCTGGAGGGAGGGGCTTTCACTGTCTAGACCAATGTAGGACTACCTGGAGGGAGGGGCTTTCACTGTCTAGACCAATGTAGGACTACCTGGAGGGAGGGGCTTTCACTGTCTAGACCAATGTAGGACTACCTGGAGGGAGGGGCTTTCACTATGTCTAGACCAATGTAGGACTACCTGGAGGGAGGGGCTTTCACTATGTCTAGACCAATGTAGGACTACCTGGAGGGAGAGGCTTTCACTATGTCTAGACCAATGTAGGACTACCTGGAGGGAGAGGAGGGGCTTTCACTATGTCTACACCAATGTAGGACTACCTGGAGGGACAGGAGAGGTTTCACTATGTCTAGACCAATGTAGGACTACCTGGAGGGAGAGGAGAGGCTTTCACTATGTCTAGACCAATGTAGGACTACCTGGAGGGACAGGAGAGGTTTCACTATGTCTAGACCAATGTAGGACTACCTGGAGGGAGAGGCTTTCACTATGTCTAGACCAATGTAGGACTACCTGGAGGGAGAGGAGAGGCTTTCACTATGTCTAGACCAATGTAGGACTACCTGGAGGGAGGGGCTTTCACTATGTCTAGACCAATGTAGGACTACCTGGAGGGAGGGGCTTTCACTATGTCTAGACCAATGTAGGACTACCTGGAGGGAGGGGCTTTCACTATGTCTAGACCAATGTAGGACTACCTGGAGGGAGGGGCTTTCACTGTCTAGACCAATGTAGGACTACCTGGAGGGAGGGGCTTTCACTGTCTAGACCAATGTAGGACTACCTGGAGGGAGGGGCTTTCACTGTCTAGACCAATGTAGGACTACCTGGAGGGAGGGGCTTTCACTATGTCTAGACCAATGTAGGACTACCTGGAGGGAGGGGCTTTCACTATGTCTAGACCAATGTAGGACTACCTGGAGGGAGAGGCTTTCACTATGTCTAGACCAATGTAGGACTACCTGGAGGGAGAGGAGGGGCTTTCACTATGTCTACACCAATGTAGGACTACCTGGAGGGACAGGAGAGGTTTCACTATGTCTAGACCAATGTAGGACTACCTGGAGGGAGGGGCTTTCACTATGTCTAGACCAATGTAGGACTACCTGGAGGGAGAGGAGAGGCTTTCACTATGTCTAGACCAATGTAGGACTACCTGGAGGGAGAGGCTTTCACTATGTCTAGACCAATGTAGGACTACCTGGAGGGAGAGGAGAGGCTTTCACTATGTCTAGACCAATGTAGGACTACCTGGAGGGAGAGGAGAGGCTTTCACTATGTCTAGACCAATGTAGGACTACCTGGAGGGAGAGGCTTTCACTATGTCTAGACCAATGTAGGACTACACAGAGAGACGGAGAGAGGAGCTACAGGACAGCAGGAGATCGTATTTCCAGTCACACCTGACCGCCCCAGGGGAACAGTTTCAGGCTGTCGATGTCCTGACTACAGATCTCCAGAGTGGTTCTGACTATAGGTCTCTGTTGCAGGGTAAGTCACACCTCTATCTCTCTCTCACAGCTCTGTTTAAACATTCATGAACACCTCCCTGTACTGTAGCTAACGAACATCGGCGGAAAAACCAGTATGTCATTACTAATGACCCCAGACGTGGTCAATTCAAAACGTTTCCAGCACCAAGACACCTTCAGACTAACATATCCCAGATAAATATTCAGCTGTTTGTTCAAACTTCTAGTCATCCATTACTTACTGTTGTTGGTACATTTCTGTAGGCGTCTTACCTACTACGGTAAATTCTTATTTGATTACAACCAATGGCAAAAACAAAACAAAAACAGTACACAGGAAATACGTGTCCCCATCCATCCGTGAGTCAACTCTCACCTGGCTGGATGCCTCCGACTCGCGCTCCTGTCGAGTCCCAGTGAGTGTTGAAACCAAAGTGTGGTCGACTGTTAAGCTTCAAGGTAAGACTCACTCTGTCACTGTGACGTACCTGAGGGCGAGACACACACACACACACACACACACACACACACACACACACACACACGGTGAAGGTGACACCTGGCGATTCAATGTCCCACGGAAACCACAGACCCTCTGACACGCAGCAGCAGGATGCAGGACAGGTTCACCCTGCCCCCCCGTCCTCACTAGGGCAGGTTCAACTCTGCCCCCCCCCGTCCTCACTAGGGCAGGTTCAACCCCGCCCGCCCCCCCCCCCCCGTCCTCACTAGGGCAGGTTCAACCCCCCCCACAGGGGCAGGTTCAACCCCCCCCCACAGGGGCAGGTTCAACCCCCCCCACAGGGGCAGGTTCAACCCCCCCCACAGGGGCAGGTTCAACCCCCCCCACAGGGGCAGGTTCAACCCCCCCCACAGGGGCAGGTTCAACCCCCCCCACAGGGGCAGGTTCAACCCCCCCACTGGGGCAGGTTCAACCCCCCCACTGGGGCAGGTTCAACCCCCCCACTGGGGCAGGTTCAACCCCCCCACTGGGGCAGGTTCAACCCCCCCACTAGGGCAGGTTCAACCCCCCCACTAGGGCAGGTTCAACCCCCCCACTAGGGCAGGTTCAACCCCCCCCACTAGGGCAGGTTCAACCCCCCCCACTAGGGCAGGTTCAACCCCCCCCACTAGGGCAGGTTCAACCCCCCCACTAGGGCAGGTTCAACCCCCCCCCACTAGGGCAGGTTCAATGTCCTACAATTGTGGAGTGCCAAGATGGCTGCTCAATGGATTCAATACAAGCACCCTAGTCAGCCAGCCAGGGTTTGTACATATCATTGGGTAAAACTCTGGCCCCAATTATGACATCCCAGTGACATCTGATGTGTTTCTGAAGGTAAAGACTGTTGAGCTCACCTGGGCAGATCCGTTCTGTCTGACTGAGACAGGGAGGCTGGGCAGGAGAGAAGGGGGTAAGGGTCCCTTCCGACTGGGTTTGGGGCAGGTGGCAGGTCCAGGACCCACTCTGGTCTTCAGGATGGAAGGCTGGGTCTGATTCCCACCCTCCTCATTTACTTCCTGGTTCACACCGCTCTGATTGGCCGTGGCCCAGGGCTGAGCTGTGACAGGGACCTCCGAGATAGTGACCATTTTCTGGGGGCGTGAGGGAGCAGTCTTGGTGGAGATCAGAGAACCGTTTCCGTTCTGCAGAGAGTTCCCCAACTGTAATGTGTTGTGGTACAGGGTCAGCCATAGTAGTATGATAGGTGTTGTTATAGGGTGCTGGTCCAACGCTCTAACCACTAGGCTACCTGCTGGTTACTAGTCCAACGCTCTAACCACTAGGCTACCTGCTGGTTACTAGTCCAACGCTCTAACCACTAGGCTACCTGCTGGTTACTGGCCCAACGCTCTAACCACTAGGCTACCTGCTGGTTACTGGCCCAATGCTCTAACCACTAGGCTGCCTGCTGGTTACTGGCCCAACGCTCTAACCACTAGGCTGCCTGCTGGTTACTGGCCCAACGCTCTAACCACTAGGCTACCTGCTGGTTACTGGCCCAACGCTCTAACTACTAGGCTACCTGCTGGTTACTGGCCCAACGCTCTAACCACTAGACTACCTGCTGGTTACTGGCCCAATGCTCTAACCACTAGGCTACCTGCTGGTTACTGGCCCAACGCTCTAACCACTAGACTACCTGCTGGTTACTGGCCCAATGCTCTAACCACTAGGCTGCCTGCTGGTTACTGGCCCAACGCTCTAACCACTAGGCTACCTGCTGGTTACTGGCCCAACGCTCTAACCACTAGACTACCTGCTGGTTACTGGCCCAATGCTCTAACCACTAGGCTGCCTGCTGGTTACTGGCCCAACGCTCTAACCACTAGGCTACCTGCTGGTTACTGTCCCAACGCTCTAACCACTAGGCTACCTGCTGGTTACTGGCCCAACGCTCTAACCACTAGGCTACCTGCTGGTTACTGGCCCAACGCTCCAACCACTAGGCTACCTGCTGGTTACTGGCCCAACGCTCCAACCACTAGGCTACCTGCTGGTTACTGGCCCAACGCTCTAACCACTAGGCTACCTGCTGGTTACTGGCCCAACGCTCTAACCACTAGGCTACCTGCTGGTTACTGGCCCAACGCTCTAACCACTAGGCTACCTGCTGGTTACTGGCCCAACGCTCTAACCACTAGGCTACCTGCTGGTTACTGGCCCAACGCTCCAACCACTAGGCTACCTGCTGGTTACTGGCCCAACGCTCTAACCACTAGGCTACCTGCTGGTTACTGGCCCAACGCTCTAACCACTAGGCTACCTTCCGCCCTATATAGGGAATAGGGTGCTGGCCCAGCGCCCTAACCACTAGGCTACCTTCCGCCCTATATAGGGAATAGGGTGCCATTGGGCCTCAGGCTGGGCAGTGAGCCAGCCAGCAGCCTCCTGTTATACTACTGCATTATTCATAGGAGATGGAAGAGGATCAAGAAGCACACGGTAACAAGACTACACACACACACACACACACACTTCTCCCTCCACATACTACAAGTACCAAGCACACCTTGAAGGGAGGCAGTAGTATTTAGATAGACAGTGAACACGTGAGCATCCAATCACAAGAGATGTACTATACAACTGTCGCACATCCTACAGAAGAACTGAATACTGAAACACTGTACAAATGAAGGGGGCATTAGTCAGAGAGAGACGGAGGGACACACACAGACGGAGGGACACACACAGACGGAGGGAGAGAGAGACGAAGGGAGAGAGAGACGAAGGGAGAGCGAGACGAAGGGAGAGAGAGACGAAGGCCTTCCTCACGTTGTAGAGCCTGGGTAGCGAGGACACTCTGGAAGACTTGGCTCCAAACGGCTGGGGGGTGAAGCCGGCAGAGAGGCAGGACGAAGAGCCCTCAGACCGGCGGTATCCCCTGGGGAGAGAGGCAGACACCCCAGTCCCTCCTCTTCCTCCTCCCGGAGCCCTGGAGCTGTACCTGTAGAGATGGAGCTCCTGCCGCTGGGGAGCTGAGGCGTGATCCGGGGCCACAGAGGTCAGGGACTGTACAGTAGAGAGGAGAGCTTGGTCTGGGATGTCCATGGAGGCAGAGAGGCTGTGGGAGGAGCTGGTACCGCTGGTTAGGTTTGAGCCGGTACCGTTCACCAGGTCAGAGGTCGTTAGAGAAGAACTGGAACCAGATCCAGTGAGGGTCGTGGGGATTCCTTTTGAGAGCATGGAGATGGTCTGGTCTCGTCCAGTGGAGACCACGAGAGCTGGGCTAGAGATGGTCTGGGCACGGATCTGGGAGGAGAAGGGAGAGGCAGAGTCGGGGAAAGTGGCTAAACCTCCAGCTCCGTCTGGTTCCACCGGTGTGTGACGCCGCCTCTCCCCCAGGACGAGGGGCTCTGATTGGGGCACGGCTCCGGCCGAGGGTCCCTGGGCCTGGAGGGTCAGGCTGGGGGTGGTGAAGGGTTCCGAGGCGCCGGAGCTGTAGGGGGACTCCACGGAGGAGCTGGGGGCCAGCGGGGCTCTGGTGTGGGGTCGGAGCTCCAGGGAACCCTCCTTGACCGAGGCGGGGGCTCTGGTTTGGGCTCGGAGCTCCAGGGAACCCTCCTTGACCGAAGTCGGGGCTCTGGTTTGGGCTCGGAGCTCCAGGGAACCCTCCTTGACCGAAGTCGGGGCTCTGGTTTGGGGTCGGAGCTCCAGGGAACCCTCCTTGACCGAGGCGGGGTCTCTGGTTTGGGCTCGGAGCTCCAGGGAACCCTCCTTGACCGAGGTGGAGAGAGAGACCTTGTTGTAGCTACTGCTGCATAGGGACTCATCATCCTCTTCCCTGTGGTACCAGATGAAAAGGAGTAGTAACATATGAATAGTGATGATCATACTACACATCAACGGCCAGGCAGGACGTACTATAAAGTTCATAAAGTCTGTCTCCGTGTCCGTCCCCTACCTGTCCTCTTGTAGGCTCCTGCATGTCCCGACCCCTGCGTTGGCCATCAGGACGACGTTGTCCCTCTCCTGCATCTTCCTCCGCAGGTCACAGTTTGACCTGTGACGCCGGAGCTTCCACTTGGTCAGGTCCTGGCAGGAGGCATCAGTGGGGGGGGGGGGGGGGGGGACACTTAAAACAATGAATCACAACAGAGACAACAACTGCTGTTGAGTTCATTTGTAGCAGCAACAATTAACCCAGTGAAGAGCTCCAGAGAATGTGGTTTTTAAACAGCACTTAACCTCGCTTGGGTAGTATTTTCACATCCGGATGAAAAGCGTGCTCAAAGTAAACTGCCTGTTACTCAGGCCCAGAAGCTAGGATATGCATATAATTGGTAGATTTGGATAGAAAACACTAAAGCTCCTAAAACTGTTAAAATAATGTCTGAGTATAACAGAACTGGCAAAACCCCGAGGACAAACCATCCCCCTAATTGTTTTTATTTTTAAAAAAAATCAGCCACCGTTTAATGGCTGTCACTTTTATTATAAGGCGAATTCCTCCCAGATTGCAGTTCCTAGGGCTTCCACTAGATGTCAACAGTCTTTAGAAAGAGTTTCATGCTGGTTTTTGGAAAAATGAGGCAGAAATTGTGGTTTGTCTAGGTGGCTCCCATTTTGGATGTAGTGTTTCCAAGCGTGTGGAAGAGGGCGCATTTTGGTATTTTTCTCCGGTAAAGACAAGGATTCTCAGTCTTAAATTGTATCGTTTATTTACATATTAGGGTACCTAAGGTTTGATTATAAACGTTGTTTGAGTTGTTTGGAAAAGTTTATTAGTAACGTTTGGGATTCATTTTGATGGAGGGAAACTGGGTGGATTATTGACTGAAGCACGCCAGCTAAACTGAGTTATGGATATAAAGAAGGACATTATCGAACAAAAGGACCATTTGTGATGTATCTGGGACCTTTTGGAGTGCCAACAGAAGAAGATCAAAAAGGTAAGGCATTTATTATATCGCCATTTCTGACTTTCGTGGCGCACCTGCCTGGTTGAAATATGTTTTTCATGCTTTTGTATGCAGGGCGCTGTCCTCAGATAATCGCATGGTGTACTTTCACCCTAAAGCCTTTTTGAAATCTGACACAGCGGCTGGATTAATAACAAGTTAAGCTTTATTTTGATGTATTACACTTGTGATTTTACGAAAGTTAAATATTTATAAATTCTGTAGTTTGAATTTCGCCCTCTGCAATTTCACCGGATGCCCATAAGATTAAGAAAGAGATCACCGATTGTAGAATTTCAGTCAGATGGTGATGAGGAAAATGGGACAGGTGAGTAGTTATACTGGGCAGGACGGTACAGGTTATGGACTCCCGTGTGTGTGTGTGTGGACTCACGTTGTGCCACTTAGCCTCACTCTCGTGGACCCGGGCTCTGACCCTCTGCAGCTGGTCCTGGCTCGCGGCGCTGGGGCTTAGCTCCTCTACGCCACCCTCAGAAACCTGGCGCACCGCCTGCGCGGCCGACGGGAACCGTCTGATGTCATTCAACGACTTGCTCCTGTTTGTAGTGAAGAGGGAGACGAGAGACGGAGACAGACACAGAGACAGACACAGAGACAGACACAGAGACAGACACAGAGACAGACACAGAGACAGACACAGAGACAGAGAGACAGAGAGAGAGACGAGAGAAAGACCGAGAGAGAGAGAGAACACTGCAGATTGATGATCAGGATTTCATAGTATATTACGTTGTCCAACATTTCACCACACGCAGCAGTAGAAAGTGCCAAGCCGGCAGACTGTGCCAAACCAAGCCAGCCAGCCGGCAGACTGTGCCAAACCAAGCCAGCCAGCCAGCCAGCAGGCAGACTGTGCCAAACCAAGCCAGCCAGCCAGCCAGCAGGCAGACTGTGCCAAACCAAGCCAGCCAGCCAGCCAGCCGGCAGACTGTGCCAAACCAAGCCAGCCAGCCAGCCGGCAGACTGTACCAAACCAAGCCAGCCAGCAGGCAGACTGTGCCAAACCAAGCCAGCCAGCCCGCAGACTGTGCTAAACGCAATGGTGTGAAGTACTTAAGTAAAAATACTTTAAAGTACTACTTCAGTAGTATCTGTACTTTACTGTTTGTATTTTTTACAACTTATACTTTCCAACATTCTTAAAATAAGAATGTACTTCGTTCTATACATTTTCCCGACACCAAAAACTACGTTACATTCTGAACGCTTAACAGGATAACAAAACGGTCCAACTCAAACACGTTTTGTTTAACTAGGCAAGTCCCTTAAGAACAAATTCTTATTTACAGTGACGGCCTACACCGGCCAAACCCAGATGACCCTGGGCCAAATGTGCGCTGCCCTACGGGACTCCCAATCACGGCCGGTTGTGATACAGCCTGGATTCGAACCAGGGTGTCTGTAGTGACGCCTCAAGCACTGCGATGCAGTGCCTTAATACCGCTGCGCCACTCGGGAGCCCAAAAGAGAACATCCCTGGTCCTCCCTACTGCCTCTGATCTGGTGGACTCACTAAACAGAACATCCCTGGTCCTCCCTACTGCCTCTGATCTGGAGGACTCACTGAACACAAAACGCTTCATTTGTAAATGTGTTGGACTGTGCCACTGGCTACCCGTAAATAAAAATAAATGCCATCTGGTTTGCTTAATGTAAGGAAATTGGAAAATAGTTACACTTACTTCTGCTACCAATGTAGATTTAACACCAAATACTTTTACTCAAGTAGTGTCTTACTTTCACTTGTCATTTTCTATTAAAAGATAGTCATACTTGAGTAAAACTTAGGTACTTTAGCCAGCAGGTTGGGCGCCAAAGCCAAGCGAGCCCAGCAGGGGGGGGCCCCAAAGCCAAGCGAGCCCAGCAGGGAGGGCCCCAAAGCCAAGCGAGCCCAGCAGGGGGGGGGGCCCCAAAGCCAAGCGAGCCCAGCAAGGGGGGTGGGCCCCAAAGCCAAGCGAGCCCAGCAAGGGGGGGGGGCCCCAAAGCCAAGCGAGCCCAGCAAGGGGGGGGGCCCCAAAGCCAAGCGAGCCCCAGAAGGGGGGGGGGGGGGCCCAAAGCCAAGCGAGCCCCAGAAGGGGGGGGGCCCCAAAGCCAAGCGAGCCCCAGAAGGGGGGGGGCCCCAAAGCCAAGCGAGCCCAGGAGGGAGGGCCCCAAAGCCAAGCGAGCCCAGCAGGGAGGGCCCCAAAGCCAAGCGAGCCCAGAAGGAGGCGTCGTTAACTCACCATATCCATCCTGGGTTTACCTCCAAGTCTCTACAGGAACCAGAGAAAGACCAGACCACTGTACACTCAGATACATGCCATTTAGCAGATCCACTTATTCAAATCAACTCAAGAGTTTTTATTTAACCAGGTAGGCTAGTTGAGAACAAGTTCTCATTTGCAACTGCAATCTGGCCAAGAAAGCAAAGCAGTTCAACACAGTAACACATGGAATAAACAAAACATACAATAATACAGTAGAAAAATCTATAATAATTGATACTTACATTTTTTTTCCCCCCCACCTCCCCAGCCCTGGTATTACAGCCCTGGTATTACAGCCCTGGTATTACAGCCCTGGTATTACAGCCCTGGTGACACCAGCGGTAATTGAACATACAGCCCTGGTATTACAGCCCTGGTGACACCAGCGGTAATTGAACATACAGCCCTGGTATTACAGCCCTGGTATTACAGCCCTGGTGACACCAGCGGTAATTGAACCTACAGCCCTGGTATTACGGCCCTGGTATTACAGCCCTGGTGACACCAGCGGTAATTGAACCTACAGCCCTGGTATTACGGCCCTGGTATTACGGTACTGGTGACACCAGCGGTAATTGATCCTACAGCCCTGGTATTACAGCCCTGGTGACACCAGCGGTAATTGAACCTACAGCCCTGGTATTGTAAGTGCCATGTTCTACCAACTGAGCCACACACAGAACCAGGAAATATTCCCTCTCTAGAACCCCACTCTAGAACCCCACTCTAGAACCCCGTAGCAGTGAAAACCAGGTTCAGTATCCCGATACCAGGTACCATGACAAAATCTGACAAAGTCAATATCATTAAATTTAATGTAGGCATTAATTAATGAATAACACTATTTTATTTTTGGTAAATAAAAAAAATAAAAAAGGTAATAATTTATTTTTAAAGTCAATTTAAATTGATAAAACTGGGTAAACCAAGATGTCACCAAGGTCTATTCACAATACAGGGGAACGAATACTCTACAGGAATGTGTGCCTGCATCGAGTCACTGAGCTGGTTTAGGCTGATTTCATTCATGAGACTACAGGATGGAAAACAACCCGTTTTCCCTTCCATTTAAGGACTTAATTGTACTGATCAACATTTGCATAAAAAGAAGCAATATATTTTATCAAAGTGCTCTCTGACCTATGCTCTCATTTCACACAAAGTCAGCCTTCAGTCAAGATTATCTTGACAGAGAGACGTTTTTGGTGACTAGCAGCAATATTTTGAATCATGGTTTGCATATTATAAAACAGACAAGGTAAGGTAGGGAATTGATGTTGGTTTCAGCTGTAAGCTAGCAAGGAAAGTTAGCTTTGTAGGCTATCAATACCTTACTGCAATTTGGAAAGTGTTCTAGACATTGTTTTTGGGAACATGAAACAAATTTCAACATCTCTACACGGCCGTGTTGAATTATTCATGCGTGTTAACTTCTGTGCAGGATAAGTGGCGGTACAGTCCAGACTCCCAGTGAATCCAGTGGTTCCTCAGGACAGACTAGAGTCAGTATGAGAGAGGAGATAACATGATACAGTCCAGACTCCCAGCGGTTCCTCGGGACAGACTCCCAGCGGTTCCTCGGGACAGACTCCCAGCGGTTCCCCGGGACAGACTCCCAGCGGTTCCCCGGGACAGACTCCCAGCGGTTCCCCGGGACAGACTCCCAGCGGTTCCTCGGGACAGACTCCCAGCGGTTCCTCGGGACAGACTCCCAGCGGTTCCCCGGGACAGACTCCCAGCGGTTCCTCGGGACAGACTCCCAGCGGTTCCTCGGGACAGACTCCCAGCGGTTCCCCTCGGGACAGACTCCCAGCGGTTCCTCGGGACAGACTCCCAGCGGTTCCTCGGGACAGACTCCCAGCGGTTCCTCGGGACAGACTCCCAGCGGTTCCTCGGGACAGACTCCCAGCGGTTCCTCGGGACAGACTGGAGCCAACAATGAGGAAGTGGAGCAGTGACAGGACGCACGCTATAACAGGACATCTGCTGCGCTGACAGACAGATCCTCTCAAATCATTTAGACGTCAGACACATTTGACAGAAATACCAAAAGTAACCAATTCTAGTACCGAACCCTTTTCTCATGTTCTAGTATAAAATAAATAGATATTTTTTTAAACATACCGATGTTTCAGTGTACCGTGCAACTCTAGTGACAAACAAGGACGACGTCCAACCCATCCCTATTCACACCGGGTCGCGACCGACGCAGATCAGCGAGGACAACGGTCCAAACATTCAGATGGCACGCAGGCCGTGAGCGAAGCTGAACATTCATCACACCAACGCCAAATACTTAAAAAAAAAAAAACACCATCTTGGTTTATTGACCAACTGTTACATTGTTAGTTTAGTACATCACAGTTGAAATGTGAAATCTAAAAAAACACATTTTCTCAGGCACTTCTTATAACCAGGAAGCCGTGTGTGTGGGAGACAAGACAGAGAGATTGGAGTTATAACTCCAATGTCAACAATACACCTTTGGCATTAAGGAAAATACTTCAATAAAAACTTTACAGCCTCATTACTTTGGAAGCACAGTTACAGGCCAATATTATTTGCATGATGATTATGGGTAAGCATGTAGCTTACATTAAAACACAAAAGGACTCCAGTACTGCCCTTGGCTGTAGATTTTTAAACGGAAGGCTCTGTCCCTGCCTATGTGACTGAAGTGATAAGCTCGTCGCAGGTTGTTTATAAGCTATAAATTGTCACAATGATGTGGTTTAAAAGTAGGCTTGGGGGTGGCCCTACTGGGGGTGGCCCTACTGGGGGTGGCCCTACTGGGGGTGGGCATACTGGGGGTGGCCCTACTGGGGGTGGGCCTACTGGGGGTGGGCCTACTGGGGGTATTTGGAAATAGCCACGGAATGATGTTTTTCAAATACTGCAAAAAAATAATATATATATATATATATATCTTTGTGGTTTATACATTTGAATATTAGATGGATACTTACAGTAAAATACCTGCAGTCAACTTGTACAATATGTTAGGAGATAAAGATGGCGTTCGTTTTACTGGTCACAAATTTTTCCCCCATTAAGGAAGCTTACAGGTAGGTAGTCCCCAGTCATGTGACGTTGAGGCCGGAGCGTTGAGTCTCCATTATGAAGCTTACCGGTAGGTAGTCCCCAGTCATGTGACGTTGAGGCCGGAGCGTTGAGTCTCCATTATGAAGCTTACCGGTAGGTAGTCCCCAGTCATGTGACGTTGAGGCCGGAGCGTTGAGTCTCTCCCTGTTGTGCAGAATGCACCAGGTGATCTAACTACAGGATGGAATTCACAACTAAATGTTTCCCAGAGAGATTTAACTTAGAACTGTTAAGTTAGTTGTACGAGGGGTGGGACTAAAAGCTCACGATCTATGATACTTAAACATTGTGTTTTTCATTAATATCTAGATGTAAAAAAACGTATATATTTTTTAAACCTTTATTTAACTTGGCAAGTCAGTGAAGAACAAATTCTTATTTTCAATGACGGCCTAGGAACAGTGGGTTAACTGCCTTTTTCATGGGCAGAACGACATATTTTTACCTTGTCAGCTTTGGGATTTGATCTTGCAACCTTTCGGTTACTAGTCCAACGCTCTAACCACTAGGCTACCCTGCCAGCCAAGGACTATTTAACCTACTCATTCAAGGGTTTTTCTTTATTTTTACTATTTTCTACATTAAGAATAATAGTAAAGACATCAAAACTATGAAAACATACATATGGAATCATGTAGTGACCAAAAAAAAAAAAAAAAAGAAGTGTTACAAATCAATTTTACATTCTGACCTTCATGTCTTAAAGTAATGATGGACTGTCATTTCTCTTTGGTTATTTGAGCCGTTCTTGCCATAATATGGACTAGGTCTTTTAGCCCTATCTGGCATCTTCTATATACCACCCCTACCTTGTCAACACAACGGATTGGCTCAAACGCAATAAGGAGGAAAGAAATTCCATTAATTAACTTAAGGCACAGCCGTTAATTGAAACGCATTCCAGGTGACTACCTCATGAAGCTGGTTGAGAGAATGCCAAGAGTGTGCAAAGCTGTCACCAAGGCAAAAGGGTGGCTACTTTGAAGAATCTCAAATATATTTTGATTTGTTTAACACTTTGCTTACTACATGATTCCATGTGTTATTTCATAGTTTGTCTTCACTATTATGCTACAATGTAGAAAATAGTAAAAATAAAGAAAAACCCTTGAATGAGTAGAGGTGTCCAAACTTTTGACTGGTACTGTATATCAACATATCTAATTAATTTATTCTTGCTGGGTAACTACTGTTTACTTATTTTTTTAAGTGCCAAGTAAAATATGTAGAAAGTACACAAGACAAAGCTGTAAAAACAAGGTTTATTTTTGTCCAAAAGGGTGTTGGGCCCCAATTATTATTTTTTTCAGTTATAAAATAAATTAAAGTTAACGTCTAAAAACGTACTAAATGCTCTGGTTAGCTAATTTAGTAGGTAGTTAGCTACCTAGGTAAGTGGTTAGCTAATTTAATAGCTAGTTAGCTACCTAACTAGGTGGTTAGCTAATTTAATAGCTCGTTAGCTACCTAGCTAAGTGGTTAGCTTCTTCCAAAATCAAGCTTTGCGTGATAACAGATAATCCCCTCCTGGATCAAGATCCTTGCGGGCTAATATTTGCTTTCTGCGTGCAGCAAAGTGAGTAGCATTTTTTGAATTACTTGTATAACTTCAATAGTTGGGATGTCTGTCCAGCAAATAGATTAGGTCGCAATGCGTCTGTTAGCGTTAAATTAGCATTCTCTATGGGATTTTACATGTAGTTGTTAGCATTGCTAACCTTCGGATTACAGAGGCTTAGCGGAGTTTGAAAATAGCAGCCCTTGTGTTCAGTGCCGGTATTACTGAATATCTCAGGACGGAACAAGGTCGGTATGAAGACATGGCAATCTGGATACCACACAAGCCTGGTTTAAAATCTACCCCATCGGAAATAGCTCATTTTCAGTTGCACAAAGCACAGGAATGAAGGTACAGTCGGGATGGGGGTGGCTGGAGGGATGGGGGTGGCTGGAGGGATGGGGGTGGCTGGAGGGAGGGGGGTGCGGAGGGAGGGGGGTGCGGAGGGAGGGCAGACAAGAAAGGAACAACGAGCCAGGGAGTGATGTCACAGCCTGAATCATCCTGAGGAAACGCTCGTCTTTCGGCTACAAAACAGGAGAGAAGAGGGGAAGGAGAGAGAAGGAAAGGGATGAAACTGAGGAACAGAGGAGAGATACAAGGCAAGATCAACAGAGGAACAGAGGAGAGATACAAGGCAAGATCAACAGAGGAACAGAGGAGAGATACAAGGCAAGATCAACAGAGGAACAGAGGAGAGATACAAGGCAAGATCAACAGAGGAACAGAGGAGAGATACAAGGCAAGATCAACAGAGGAGAGATACAAGGCAAGATCAACAGAGGAACAGAGGAGAGATACAAGGCAAGATCAACAGAGGAACAGAGGAGAGATACAAGGCAAGATCAACAGAGGAACAGAGGAGAGATACAAGGCAAGATCAACAGAGGAACAGAGGAGAGATACAAGGCAAGATCAACAGAGGAACAGAGGAGAGATACAAGGCAAGATCAACAGAGGAGAGATACAAGGCAAGATCCAACAGAGGAAACAGAGGAGAGATACAAGGCAAGATCAACAGAGGAACAGAGGAGAGATACAAGGCAAGATCAACAGAGGAACAGAGGAGAGATACAAGGCAAGATCAACAGAGGAACAGAGGAGAGATACAAGGCAAGATCAACAGAGGAACAGAGGAGAGATACAAGGCAAGATCAACAGAGGAACAGAGGAGAGATACAAGGCAAGATCAACAGAGGAACAGAGGAGATATACAAGGCAAGATCAACAGAGGAACAGAGGAGATATACAAGGCAAGATCAACAGAGGAACAGAGTGAGAGATACAAGGCAAGATCAACAGAGAACAGAGGAGATATACAAGGCAAGACAACAGCGGAACAGAGGAGAGATACAAGGCCAAGATCACCAGAGGAACAGAGGAGATATACCAGGCAAGATCAACAGAAAACAAAAAGTTGAGCCAAAACAAAAGATGGAAATTCCTAAAATGTAGAGAGAATGAACTAAGACATGTGAAAAGCAGAGCAAAGCGTTGATGTTAAAGTTTCGGGATTACACGCTGAGGCCTTTTAACGTTTAGAGCATTGAGGTATTCTGGTTCTCACGCAAGAGTTGAACACCAAACGTCAAGCATTATCCAAACCCAGCCATGGCCCAAGACCCACATCTACCTGTACCAGGGTTAGGGATAGAGTTAGCATTATCCAAACCCAGCCATGGCCCAAGACCCACATCTACCTGTACCAGGGTTAGGGATAGAGTTAGCATTATCCAAACCCAGCCATGGCCCAAGACCCACATCTACCTGTACCAGGGTTAGGGATAGAGTTAGCATTATCCAAACCCAGCCATGGCCCAAGACCCACATCTACCTGTACCAGGGTTAGGGATAGAGTTAGCATTATCCAAGCCCAGTCATGGCCCAAGACCCACATCTACCTGTACCAGGGTTAGGGATAGAGTTAGCATTATCCAAACCCAGCCATGGCCCAAGACCCACATCTACCTGTACCAGGGTTAGGGATAGAGTCAGGATTATTCAAACCCTGTCCCTGTACCAGGGTTAGGGACAGAGTCAGGATTATTCAAACCCAGTCCCTGTACCAGGGTTAGGGATAGAGTCAGGATTATTCAAACCCAGTCCCTGTACCAGGGTTAGGGATAGAGTCAGGATTATTCAAACCCAGTCCCTGAACCAGGGTTAGGGATAGAGTCAGGATTATTCAAACCCAGTCATGATGTAGTTTCTGTACCAGGGTTAGGGATAGAGTCAGGATTATTCAAACCCAGTCACATGCCACAGTAACGGGACAGAGCCAGACCTGAATCTGAACATCTTGCGGTACCAGGGTCTCCTCTGAGAGCCCAGCCTGATGGTCCTGACGTGAACCTCCTCCTCGGGAGTCCAATAGCGAGGCAGGAAGCGGTTGTAGCCAGGGTTGGAGGAGGTCTGGTGGAGGGCCAGTTCCACCCGCCGAGCGTACAGATCATCTTTGACAGGGTCAGGATCCTCTCCCCCTTCCTCAGAGTCTTCCTCACACAGCTCCATCAGGAGGAGTTCCTCGTCGATGGAGCGCTCCGCCTCGGAGAGGAAGGTGGGGGTGATTGAGGACGGGGGGTCGTGGAACGAGTTGGGAGGGAACGGAGACACTGCAGTACTGCTGCTGTTGAACCAGAGGACAGACCGGGACATCTGTCCATGTTAACAGTGGACATTCCCAATACAAAAACACAGTTGGTCCCTTACAGCGAGGCGTCAAGTAAAGAGTTAGGAGCACTGGTCACACAATGCTGTGGAACTGCTGCTCACCAGAGCCGTCTGCGTTATAGTCGTCGTCAACGTCACTCTGAAGTGGACAAAACGCCGACTAAACACTTCCACAAGCAACCCGGGGGCCTTTGGGTAGAGTTAGGAGCAGCCACACCTTTCACAGTTCCAACACTACATCTCCATGTTGAGCACAAACCACAGGGTTAGCGGAAACAACAGCTAGCTCTGTTCCAGGAATGTCATGGCAACAGGCAAACTACTTCATCTTATTTAACCAAACTTGTTTTGTTGGAGTCTATAGGGAACAAAGACACTCCCAGAGTCAACACAAACCACCTTGCGGCAGTTGAAGAAAATTAAATGTCAGTAATTCAGACGAAACGACCAGCCTCACGCTAGTAGTTTCAGTAGCTGTTAGCTTGACGACAGGACCGGCCTCACGCTAGTAGTTTCAGAAGCTGTTAGCTTGACGACAGGACCGGCCTCACGCTAGTAGTTTCCGTAGCTGTTAGCTTGACGACAGGACCGGCCTCACGCTAGTAGTTTCCGTAGCTGTTAGCTTGACGACAGGACCGGCCTCACGCTAGTAGTTTCCGTAGCTGTTAGCTTGACGACAGGACCGGCCTCACGCTAGTAGTTTCAGTAGCTGTTAGCTTGACGACAGGACCGGCCTCACGCTAGTAGTTTCCGTAGCTGTTAGCTTGACGACAGGACCGGCCTCACGCTAGTAGTTTCCGTAGCTGTTAGCTTGACGACAGGACCGGCCTCACGCTAGTAGTTTCAGTAGCTGTTAGCTTGACGACAGGTCCGGCCTCACGCTAGTAGTTTCAGTAGCTGTTAGCTTGACGACGGGACCGGCCTCACGCTAGTAGTTTCAGTAGCTGTTAGCTTGACGACGGGACCGGCCTCACGCTAGTAGTTTCAGTAGCTGTTAGCTTGACGACGGGACCGGCCTCACGCTAGTAGTTTCAGTGGCTGTTAGCTTGACGACAGGTCCGGCCTCACGCTAGTAGTTTCAGTAGCTGTTAGCTTGACGACAGGTCCGGCCTCACGCTAGTAGTTTCAGTAGCTGTTAGCTTGACGACAGGACCGGCCTCACGCTAGTAGTTTCCGTAGCTGTTAGCTTGACGACAGGACCGGTCTCACGCTAGTAGTTTCAGTAGCTGTTAGCTTGACGACGGGACCGGCCTCACGCTAGTAGTTTCAGTAGCTGTTAGCTTGACGACGGGACCGGCCTCACTCTAGTAGTTTCAGTAGCTGTTAGCTTGACGATGATCACAACCCTGATATAAAGCCATTAAACACAAAAGCCTCTCTCTGTCTGACCTGGGAGAGAACACTGCGGTGTGTCTGGAAGGGGTGTCAAGCCTAAACAGGCGAGGGCTTCCTGTCCACAGCCTCAACGTGCCCTGCGGGCTCATGGGTACCGCAAAATTTGTGGGCGTGGCTGGTGAAGGGGAGCGGAACCGTCGACTGGCCAGGTCGTCTGCGACGACGTCCGGCTGGGGCTGGTCGGCGTCCGAGTCGCTGTCGCTATGGTAAGCCCACTGGAGGAAGGCCTCCACATCAGGCAGTTGGGGGAGGGGCGGGCTCAGAGGAGGAGGGGCCAAACTGATCAGAGACCAAATCAGCAATCAGAGTTAAATCAACATGAGGTTTGGTTCCTATGTGACAATGTTCTTTTTTTTTTTTTAAACAGTCGATTCCAACTGTATTACATTGTGTATTACATCAGCACGCCTACGTGTATTACATCAGCACGGCTACACAACGATGTGTATTACATCAGCACGGCTACACAACGATGTGTATTACATCAGCACGCCTACACAACGATGTGTATTACATCAGCACGCCTACACAACTATGTGTATTACATCAGCACGCCTACACAACTATGTGTATTACATCAGCACGCCTACACAACTATGTGTATTACATCAGCACGCCTACACAACGATGTGTATTACATCAGCACGTCTACACAACGATGTGTATTACATCAGCACGTCTACACAACGATGTGTATTACATCAGCACGTCTACACAACGATGTGTATTACATCAGCACGTCTACACAACGATGTGTATTACATCAGCACGTCTACACAACGATGTGTATTACATCAGCACGTCTACACAACGATGTGTATTACATCAGCACGTCTACACAACGATGTGTATTACATCAGCACGTCTACACAACGATGTGTATTACATCAGCACGTCTACACAACGATGTGTATTACATCAGCACGTCTACACAACGATGTGTATTACATCAGCACGTCTACACAACGATGTGTATTACATCAGCACGTCTACACAACGATGTGTATTACATCAGCACGTCTACACAACGATGTGTATTACATCAGCACGTCTACACAACGATGTGTATTACATCAGCACGTCTACACAACGATGTGTATTACATCAGCACGTCTACACAACGATGTGTATTACATCAGCACGTCTACACAACGATGTGTATTACATCAGCACGTCTACACAACGATGTGTATTACATCAGAACGTCTACACCTACACAACAGAGCTGAATAGAAACCGCCAACCCCATGCAAATTCAACTAGCAGAAAACTAAAACGTGGTACCTCAAGTAAAGCAGCTAAACTAAACAAAGATGAACAATTGTTCTTTAAAACCAGTCATTGCGTAGGTATGACATCACAGTACCTGGTGAGAGGGCTGGGGATGCAGCCCTTTATTGGCTTGTCCTCCCGTTTCCTCCTCTGGAAGGGTGCAGGAACGTTTCCCCAGTTCCTCTGTTGTCCCGAGTCTCTGCCCTCCGCCGCCTTCATCCTAAAACAGTTCTCTGCCTCCACGTCACTGCTGGAGTCTGGGGATGGGAGGGGAGGAAGGAGGGACAGCAGCTCACAGACCAGTAGACGAGTCCAACAACAGACAGGGAAAAGGAGAAGATAATGAACCTAGACAGCCAACGGTGGAGCGGCATTAGGGAGCATCCCTAACAAAGTCCCAAATGGAGCCCTGTACCCTACGTAGTGCACTACGTAGGGAATAGGGCTCTGGTCTAAAGCACTGCACTACGTAGGGAATAGGGCTCTGGTCTATAGTAGTGCACTACGTAGGGAATAGGGCTCTGGTCTATAGTAGTGCACTACATAGGGAATAGGGCTCTGGTCTATAGTAGTGCACTACATAGGGAATAGGGCTTTATAGGGCTCTGGTCTATAGTAGTGCACTACATAGGGAATAGGGCTCTGGTCTATAGTAGTGCACTACATAGGGAATAGGGCTCTGGTCTATAGTAGTACCACTACATAGGGAATAGGGCTCTGGTCTATAGTAGTACCACTACATAGGGAATAGGGCTCTGGTCTATAGTAGTACCACTACATAGGGAATAGGGCTCTGGTCTATAGTAGTGCACTACATAGGGAATAGGGCTCTGGTCTATAGTAGTGCACTATATAGGGAATAGGGCTCTGGTCTAAAGTAGTGCACTACATAGGGAATAGGGCTCTGGTCTAAAGTAGTGCACTACATAGGGAATAGGGTTCTGGTCTATAGTAGTGCACCACATAGGGAACAGGGCTCCATTTGGGACGCATCCTGAGACTAGCCTCTTAGCGTCCTGCGCCCCACCTCTGGCCCGCTCCAGTCATGAGACGTGTCCATTATCAGACCCGTGTGGAACCAGATGGAATGTCTCACTGAGAGGAGACAGCTGGCAGGACGGGAGCAGGGAGAGGACATAGCCGTAAGCACGGCCTCCTCTGGGAAGAGCGGCATTCCTGACCACTGTAAGCACAGCCTCCTCTGGGAAGAGCGGCATTCCTGACCACTGTAAGCACGGCCTCCTCTGGGAAGAGCGGCATTCCTGACCACTGTAAGCACGGCCTCCTCTGGGAAGAGCGGCATTCCTGATAGGGACTACTAATATTCTGACCGTTAAACTTTGGATACTGTTAGTAGAGTATTTAGGTATCCACCGGAAACTCTCCACAGCCTGTGTTTACCGTATTCTGAAAAAACACACACAACAATATATTCCAGTCGTTACCCTCGCTGCCGGCCCTCAGAATGGAGTCAGAGATACAGCTGAGGGTACGTGGCGACTCGGCCGAGTCAAAGCTCAGGACCGAGTTAAAGCTCTCTACCGAGTCCTCTCTGCTGTAGCCTGGTGGCTGGGACTGGGTTAGAGGTAACACCTCATCATGCTCTGGGTAGCTCACGTCCCCGTCCTTCACACTGCCTCTGGGGGTTTCTTCTAGAGCCTGGAGGGGGGGGGGACGACACACAGGGGAGATTACAATCCTTTAGAAGGACACACACAGGGGAGATTACAATCCTTTAGAAGGAAACCAACAAACAGGGGAGATTACAATCCTTTAGAAGGAAACCAACAAACAGGGGAGATTACAATCCTTTAGAAGGAAACACACAGGGGAGATTACAATCCTTTAGAAGGAAACCAACAAACAGGGGAGATTACAATCCTTTAGAAGGAAACACACAGGGGAGATTACAATCCTTTAGAAGGAAACAGGGGAGATTACAATCCTTTAAAAGGACACACACAGGGGAGATTACAATCCTTTAGAAGGACACACACAGGGGAGATTACAATCCTTTAGAAGGACACACACAGGGGAGATTACAATCCTTTAGAAGGACACACACAGGGGAGATTACAATCCTTTAGAAGGAAACACACAGGGGAGATTACAATCCTTTAGAAGGAAACACAGGGGAGATTACAATCCTTTAGAAGGAAACACAGGGGAGATTACAATCCTTTAGAAGGAAACACAGGGGAGATTACAATCCTTTAGAAGGAAAAACAGGGGAGATTACAATCCTTTAGAAGGACACACACAGGGGAGATTACAATCCTTTAGAAGGACACACACAGGGGAGATTACAATCCTTTAGAAGGACACACACAGGGGAGATTACAATCCTTTAGAAGGACACACACAGGGGAGATTACAATCCTTTAGAAGGACACACACAGGGGAGATTACAATCCTTTAGAAGGAAACACACAGGGGAGATTACAATCCTTTAGAAGGAAACACAGGGGAGATTACAATCCTTTAGAAGGAAACACAGGGGAGATTACAATCCTTTAGAAGGAAACACAGGGGAGATTACAATCCTTTAGAAGGAAACACAGGGGAGATTACAATCCTTTAGAAGGAAACACAGGGGAGATTACAATCCTTTAGAAGGAAAAACGGGAGATTACAATCCTTTAGAAGGAAAAACAGGGGAGATTACAATCCTTTAGAAGGAAACAGGGGAGATTACAATCCTTTAGAAGGAAACAAACAGGGGGGGCGATTTGAAATGCAAACTCAAAGCTAAATAAAATGCACGTTTCTAAAAATCCATTGGTTTCATTGTACAGGGCAAAGTACATCAGGCAAGGCACATGTATTAGCCCCAGTTCTGGAGAACAGACAGGAACAGAACCATAGACAGAGATAAACCCAGTGGGTCCAGACAGAGGAACAGAACCATAGACAGAGATAAACCCAGTGGGTCCAGACAGAGGAACAGAACCATAGACAGAGATAAACCCAGTGGGTCCAGACAGAGGAACAGAACCATAGAGATAAACCCAGTGGGTTCAGACAGAGGAACAGAACCATAGAGATAAACCCAGTGGGTCCAGACAGAGGAACAGAACCATAGAGATAAACCCAGTGGGTCCAGACAGAGGAACAGAACCATAGAGATAAACCCAGTGGGTCCAGACAGAGGAACAGAACCATAGACAGAGATAAACCCAGTGGGTCCAGACAGAGGAACAGAACCATAGAGATAAACCCAGTGGGTCCAGACAGAGGAACAGAACCATAGAGATAAACCCAGTGGGTCCAGGTCTGGGGTTCAGACAGAGGAACAGTACCATAGACAGGGATAATCCCAGTGGGTCCAGGTCTGGGGTTCAGACAGAGGAACAGAACCATAGACAGGGATAAACCCAGTGGGTCCAGGTCTGGGGTTCAGACAGAGGAGCAGTACCATAGACAGAGATAAGCCTAGTGGTCCCTAGAAGGTCTTGAGGTTGAGCTGAGGGTTAAAGTGAGGGAGCGCGTTACCTTGGACAGAGCGATACCCAGTAGCCCCTCGAATGCTTGAGGTTGAGTTGAGGTCCAGAGTAGAAGGGGTCCACCTGAGCCTTCCGACCCAGCCAGTAGATGGTGATTAAAACCTGGAGGAGAGATCACTGCATTGGGCGGGAACTTTATCCTTCATTATTTTGTAGAGGACGGTCGCAGCAGGGCCGCTTCCTGTCACCGCGTAGACTAGAGGACAGTCGCAGCAGGGCCGCTTCCTGTTACCACGGAGACTAGAGGACAGTCGCAGCAGGGCCGCTTCCTGTCACCGCGGAGACTAGAGGACAGTCGCAGCAGGGCCGCTTCCTGTCACCGCGTAGACTAGAGGACAGTCGCAGCAGGGCCGCTTCCTGTCACCGCGGAGACTAGAGGACAGTCGCAGCAGGGCCGCTTCCTGTCACCGCGGAGACTAGAGGACAGTCGCAGCAGGGCCGCTTCCTGTTACCGCGTAGACTAGAGGACAGTCGCAGCAGGGGCCGCTTCCTGTTACCACGGAGACTAGAGGACAGTCGCAGCAGGGCCGCTTCCTGTTACCGGAGACTAGAGGACAGTCGCAGCAGGGCCGCTTCCTGTTACCGCGTAGACTAGAGGACAGTCGCAGCAGGGCCGCTTCCTGTTACCGCGTAGACTAGAGGACAGTCGCAGCAGGGCCGCTTCCTGTTACCACGGAGACTAGAGGACAGTCGCAGCAGGGCCGCTTCCTGTTACCGGAGACTAGAGGACAGTCGCAGCAGGGCCGCTTCCTGTTACCACAGACTAGAGGACAGTCGCAGCAGGGCCGCTTCCTGTTACCGCAGAGACTAGAGGACAGTCGAAGCAGGGCCGCTTCCTGTTACCGCGGAGACTAGAGGACAGTCGCAGCAGGGCCGCTTCCTGTCACCCGCGGAGACTAGAGGACAGTCGCAGCAGGGCCGCTTCCTGTCACCGCGGAGACTAGAGGACAGTCGCAGCAGGGCCGCTTCCTGTTACCGCGGAGACTAGAGGACAGTCGCAGCAGGGCCGCTTCCTGTCACCGCGGAGACTAGAGGACAGTCGCAGCAGGGCCGCTTCCTGTCACCGCGGAGACTAGAGGACAGTCGCAGCAGGGCCGCTTCCTGTTACCCAGGCGGAGACTAGAGACAGTCGCGCAGCAGGGGCCGCTTCCTGTTACCGCGGAGACTAGAGGACAGTCGCAGCAGGGGCCGCTTCCTGTTACCGCGGAGACTAGAGGACAGTCGCAGCAGGGCCGCTTCCTGTTACCACAGACTAGAGGACAGTCGCAGCAGGGCCGCTTCCTGTTACCACAGACTAGAGGACAGTCGCAGCAGGGCCGCTTCCTGTTACCACAGACTAGAGGACAGTCGCAGCAGGGCCGCTTCCTGTTACCGGGTAGACTAGAGGACAGTCGCAGCAGGGCCGCTTCCTGTCACCGCGTAGACTAGAGGACAGTTCGCAGCAGGGCCGCTTCCTGGTCACCGCGATAGACTAGAGGACAGTCCGCAGGCAGGGCCCGCTTCCTGTGACCAAGCGTCGACTAGAGGACAGTCGCAGCAGGGCCGGCTTCCTGTTACCGCGTCGACTAGAGGACAGTCGCAGCAGGGCCGCTTCCTGTTACCAAGTAGACTAGAGGACAGTCGCAGCAGGGCCGCTTCCTGTCACCGCGTAGACTAGAGGACAGTCGCAGCAGGGCCGCTTCCTGTTACCGCGTCGACTAGAGGACAGTCGCAGCAGGGCCGCTTCCTGTTTACCGCGGCGACTAGAGGACAGTCGCAGCAGGGCCGCTTCCTGTTCCGCGGAACTAGAGGACAGTCGCAGCAGGGCCGCTTCCTGTTACCACGGAGACTAGAGGACAGTCGCAGCAGGGCCGCTTCCTGTTACCGCGTCGACTAGAGGCCAGTCGCAGCAGGGCCGCTTCCTGTTACCGCGTCGACTAGAGGACAGTCGCAGCAGGGCCGCTTCCTGTTACCACTAGACTAGAGGACAGTCGCAGCAGGGGGCCGCTTCCTGTTACCCCCACCGCACCAACCGCCGTCGACTAGAGGCCATCGCAGCAG
>NW_021823392.1:0-44356 GCF_901001165.1 Salmo trutta | reverse complement strand
AGCATGTTATTAATATTTTTTTATGGAGAAGAAAATTGGGAATGTATCTAACCTGTTGGTACATAATGATGTAGCCTATTATTCCTTTATTGTAAATGTATCAGAGATTACACATACACAAAGTGCAGACTGGCACCCTATTCCCGACATAGTGCACTATTGTAGTAGAGCTCATGGGCCTCACTTATAACACTTATAACCGATGCGTAAATGTCACACTTAATCTGCGTGCTCCATTTCTAAAAAGAAAAGGTCTGTCTAAAAATATTGAGATTTATAAACTTGGCTCACATCGTACATACTCATGTTTCCCTTCTAAATCAGACCTGTCGTAAAACTGTTCACGCATGAACGAGCATTATAACTCTGTCCCAAAAAATACCATTCATTCACCTTTTATGGTGACAATAACAGCCTTTATTTGCTGTATAATTTGGAACTATGGAATTACTGTAGGTCACAGCAGCTTCTTAAGATAGAGCAATGGCATATTTGATCACGTTTCTGCAGCGGTATGAGCAGAATGTTTAAATCTTTTACTTTTTCAAACTAAACATGCATGCTGCCGATAACGAGTGCCAAACACTTGATTGATTGTATATTAGAAACAATGTCAAAGTAAATGCTACAGTCCACACATATGCAAATACTATTGTTGTTCAATATTTTCTTCATCAATATATCATTGTGTTTCTATCTACTGCCTTGGTATAGGCTCAGAGATTAAATAGGCTATGATGTTGCACTCTTTTCACACAGCAATATTGTAGCCTATACTCATATTGTCAAATATTTACATAAGCTACCGGTCTATTTGCTGTGTTTGCAGAATGTTTTACACTTTTGCAGTAACTTATGCTTTATTTGGCAAAGCACTGTGACGCTTTCTGAAAGAGAAAACGATGGCAAATTGTTGAGGACCTGTCAGCAGAATGTTTGAAATATGATGGACTGCCCATGAATTCTGAAACATCGTCCAGGCTACTCCATTTTTATAACAGTAGGCTACAAACAGGAGTAAAAGATCAATAGTCTGCAAGTTCTGCAATTCAAACTGTAGGCTATCAACTGGCTGCATATGGGATCGCATACAACAAAACTTGAAATACATAGCCTATCTAAACTCAGCAAAAAAAAAACGTCCTCTCACTGCCAACTGCATTTATTTTCAGCAAACTTAACATGTGTAAATATTTGAATGAATACAACAATATTCAACAACTGAGACATAAACTGAACAAGTTCCACAGACATGTACGAACAGAAATTGAATAATGTCCCTGAACAAAGGGGGGTCAAGATGAAAGTAACAGTCAGTATCTGTGGGCAACCAGCTGCATTAAGTACTGCAGCGCATCTCCTCGTGGACTGCACCAGATTTGCCAGTTCTTGCTGTGAGATGTTACCCCACTCTTCCACCAAGGCGCCTGCAAGCTCCCGGACATTTCTGGGGCGAATGGCCCTAGCCCTCACCCTCCGATCCAACAGGTCCCAGACGTGCTCAATGGGATTGAGATCCGGGCTCTTCGCTGGCCATGGCAGAACACTGACATTCATGTCTTGCAAGAAATCATGTGCAGAACGAGCAGTATGGCTGGTGGCATTGTCATGTCAGGATGAGCCTGCCGGAAGGGTACCACATGAGGGAGAGGATGTCTTCCCTGTAACGCACAGCGCTGAGATTGCCTGCAATGACATCAAGCTCAGTCCGATGATGCTGTGACACACCGCCCCAGACCATGATGGACCCTCCACCTCCAAATCGATCCCTCTCCAGAGTACAGGCCTCGGTGTAACGCTCATTCCTTCGACGATAAACGCGAATCCGACCATCACCCCCGGTGAGACAAAAACGTGACTCATCAGTGAAGAGCACTTTTGCCAGTCCTGTCTGGTCCAACGGCGGTGGGTTTGTGCCCATAGGAGACATTGTTGCCGGTGATGTCTGGTGAGGACCTGCCTTACAACAGGCCTACAAGCCCTCAGTCTAGCCTCTCTCAGCCTATTGCGGACAGTCTGAGCACTGATGGAGGGATTGTGTGTTCCTGGTGTAACTCGGGCAGTTGTTTTGCCATCCTGTACCTGTCCCGCAGGTGTGATATTCGGATGTACCGATCCTGTGCAGGTGTTGTTACACGTGGTCTGCCACTGCGAGGATGATCAGCTGTCCGTCCTTTCTCCCTGTAGCGCGTAGACGTCTCACATTACGGACATTGCAATTTATTGCCCTTGACACATCTGCAGTCCTCATTCCTCCTTGCAGCATGCCTAAGGCACGTTCACGCAGATGAGCAGGGATCCTAGGCATCTTTCTTTTGGTGTTTTTCAGAGACAGTAGAAAGGCCTCTTTAGTGTCCTCAGTTTTCATAACTGTGACCTTAATTGCCTACCGTCTGTAAGCTGTTAGTGTCTTATCGACCGTTCCACAGGTGCATGTTCATTAGTTGTTCATGGTTGATTGAAACAGCATGTTTAAACCCTTTACAATGAAGATCTGTGAAGTTACTTAGATTTTTATGAATTATCTTTGAAAGACAGGGTCCTGAATAAAGGACTTTTCTTTTTTTGCTGAGTTTATTAATAAGCTACTAGCAGGGTTGGGGTCAATTCCATTAAATTCTACTAAATTCAGGAAGTACACTGACATTCCAATTCCAATGCTATCCAATGTTTGGAATTGGAATTTGGTTTACTTTCTGAGTTGACTTGAATCAAAATGAAATTGACACCAACCCTGGCTACTATGCCCAATTAAATAAGAGATGGGCATGCTAATATGTTATATGGCTACTTTGAGATACTATCTGCGAGATACCATCTGCGATGGTTATGAAAATAAAATCCATAGGTATAGATTCATATGTCTAATTATACATATACTTGGCTGCTTGCAATACAATACTTCAACCACTAGCAAATTGCGTACGTATGATCTAAAGTTTGTATGGAGGAAAGGGCATTCTCACACTATAAGTTCCGCTTTTAAAATGCCAACTTTTGCAGAAATACTGGCGCATGCATGTTTGTGGTTATTTTGTCCGTACAAGACATTATAAATGAGGCCCCAGGTCAAAAGTAGTGCACTATATAGAGAATAGTGCCATTTTGGCTTTATCCTATCTCTAGTTTAGAGATAGTTAGAGTTTTCATGAGATACAGAGTTTACAGGTCTCACCTTGCTAATGACAAATACATTTATAAGGAAATGTAAAAAACAACCCACTTTTATTGCGTTTGAATAAATTAGTGCATATTCCCACCATCCCTTAGTGTCTGTCAGTCAAACTATCCATGACAAGAGCCATTAAGACCTTTTCAGTATGTCAATCATGCATGTTTTGTTGTGTTTGTTAATACAGTTCATTTAAGTCTCTGGTTATAGGCAAATAATCAGGCTTAGACTATGGAGACGACTGGTGTGGAACTATCTGGGATGTGAGTTGGCTGCTGGGTTGGTCAGTGAATGGAATGGACTACCAGCTAGCTGCTGAGCTTGTGAGTTTGCATACATAAAACCAGGGAAGTGGGCTGGTGGAAGGGGATGGGAGGTTGTGCACATGAACACCTCCTCATCCAAATAATCACCTGTCTCACAGCTGTGAGAGCTAGCTCGGGCCCCTTGGAGAAAGGAGCAGGAGGCCCCCCTATCTAAACAAAGTAGGCCAGAGGAGAGGGACGGGAGGAGGATGGGGGGAGGAGGGTGTCAAGGACCAGGGGAAATCTGTAATCCTATTGTGACATGCTCACCTCAAAGAAAGCAAAGTCCCTCCCCCAAATCCCTCCTCTTTGCTTCAAACACGGTCATACACAACTGCACACAAAGACATTAGACAACTGTGGGAAGTATTGGAGTGAACATGGGCCAACATCCCTGTGAAACGCTTTCGAGTCCATGCCCCAACATATTGTGGCAGGTCTGAGGGCAAACGGGGGTGCAACTCAATATTAGGAAGATGTTCCTAATATTTTGTACACTCAGTGTATAGGCGAACAAAGGGAGAGCAGAGAGACGTTATTAAACCTCTGAGGTGGTCCATGCAGCAGAGAAAGCTGGTGATGCAGTGTCCATGGTATTCTCTGACACCATACCTCTGCACATGTTGCACCAGATACATGGTTCTCATCAAAAAGGTGGAAAGCTGGCCGAGTGCCATTGCCCCACTCACTGTGTGTGGAGTTCATACGAAAGTCCTAATTCGACACACTTTTTCCCCCATATGAAAAGTGTACCAACCGACACAAGACAAGAACAAAAGTGATGGTACAGTCTAATTTTTACCTTCTTATAAGGGCATAGAAGTTCATTTGGAGCATTAAAAATTACCGGGCTTCTGATTGAAGGTTAACATGCTCTAAACTTTCCCCCCCATAACATCTGCTGCTAAATAAACATTTCTGCAAGGATGCAAATTATGGCCTTGGCGACCATCCGGAGACAAAAATAATGAAGCAAAAGGAGTCCATCACTTTTTCCATCCACATGAAATCAATACATTTTTACAAGCATTGTTATTCTTTCTCATTTGGTTTAAGATGCAGATGGAATAAGTTCATTTATCACCTCTGTTTACACTTGGGGGTAGAAGAAAGCCTTGGCATCTCTCAAACAGTCTCACTTTCAAAAGTGTGAGAGCCTTTGGCAACTGGCGAGGTGTTGGCAGTTGGAGTTTCACACTTTATGAGCTTGTCGAGCTCGCCGTGTTGGCACAATACTGAAATTAAGGGTTTTGACTGTATCAGGGCCCAATAGTATTGTGGAAATGCCCTTGGGAATTTGACTGATCCCTGCAGTGAAAGAAGGGCATTCCCCCTTGGGGAAGACGATGATTAGCTCGCCAATATCTAACAGACATGACGGCATCACTATCATAACTTACAGATATTGACATCTCTACTAATGCAACTTCATCCTTTTTTAAGAAAATGTAATTGACAAAAAAAAACTTACGCATCAAAATATATTTATTCAATCATTTGCCATTTTCCACTTTGCCAGTAAAAAGACTAGCAGGTTTCGCTTGAGAAGGGGAAAGAGGAACTAGGCCATGGAATAAGTCATGTGCGGTAGTAGTGGCTACTAAACGATCGACAACTCTTACTGTCTCAGAGAATGGGAACTTTGAGAGAAGCCTCAAATGTCTGCTGTAGACCTGGAAGGTGTTTCAAAGGTGGGGAGAATGTCTTAAAACCGTGAACAGAGACGAGGAAAGTTAATTGAGAGCACATCACTTCCAGATGGCCTTCAAAACCCTGGTGAGATGATTAAAACTGCTAGAAAACATTGGAAACCCCTCACAATTAAGATGTGATAGCTGCAATATGCACCAGACCAGATTGATCTGCTTTTCATTTGCTCTCTTGGTCTGTTCATGTCACCCCCTGCCCCTCTCGAGGGTGCCAGACTCTCCCCACCTTACGCCCCTCCTTTCCACGCATCAGTGCTCATTGGACTCACGTGGACCTTCTCTGTCTTTCCTAGCCTGTTCCCCTGCTTTTGGGATTGTTTGTCATATGTCCCCGTTGCCGTCGTGTTCTATGTCTGATCCCCCCGTACCTGCTTCTCATCTCCGGCGTCAGGTCCTTACAGTTCAACCTCCCTCCCACCCCCTACCTCACCTCCACCCCCCCATCCCATTCCAACCACACCACAACCACCCCGGGAAAGCAGCCTTCCAACCACTACTATCATGCCAAAACATGGGATATAGGTCACACAGGCACACGTGCCCTCCAAATGAGGAACGACAGTAGAGATGTGGAAAGATAAAGTGGGTCTGGAGCAAAGCAAAGCAAAAAGGAGAAGTGCAAATGAGATAGAGGACAAAAGTGGGAGAAGAACAAGGCCAAAGCAGGAATGGGGAGAAAGAGAGGAGAGATGGTAGAGGGACATGGGAAGAAAAGATGGAGCCTCAAAGATCAAGATCTCATTTTCCAAAAGGAGGAAATCACAAGGCAAACTGACCATTACTGAAAAGGAATGGGTGTCATATGACTTTACTGTATCCGTGCATCTGTCATGATGTCCAAGACTATCTTACTCTGTCTATGGTCTCGTCAACTAACCTTCTTTCTCACTCTCTCTCCGTTGAACCGTCTGGTCTCCGAGAGCCTCAGAAGGGGGCTTGAATTGATCCAAGAGCGGGAATAATTCCATGTTTTGTCACGTTTGTCAGGATCAACCCTCTTAAACTACCACTTTGCTGATTTGACTCAAAACGAAGTTCCATGTACCAAGTACTATAAGAATGCCTAATGTTTTGCATACTGTTCAGGGGCCGTATGCATTGTCTCAGAGTAGGAGTGCTGATCTAGGATCAGGTCCCCCCTGTAAATGTAATCTCACTATTGTGATCTACAAGGCAAAACTGATCCTAAATCAGCACCAGACACAACACCATCCACCTGCTGGAGCCCTGCACAGCCATTCTAGCTAGAGTCACAGAAAATATACCCCCCCCTAACAAAGCAAATGTTCTGTAATCATTTAGGATTTACTGTGCTAAACAGCGCATCAGTGAATAGAGCGAGGGTAATCTAAATCGGCCTATTGTCATTGTCCAGAGGTATTTCAAATTTCATTCGTTGAACTTTCCATCGGGGATATCCCCAAGGACCAGCAAAGGGTCATGATCGGAAAAAAATCCCAAAGATGGGAAGATGACCTGCGGGAGACTGGATCCGTGTGCAAAGAGACATAGTAATGGAGAGAGGCAGCTAGATAGTTATGAAGTCCATATTATGACAGCCTCAGTCTCAGCAGGAGTTGATAACAATATCAGTCACTTATGGTCAGAGAACTGAACATAGTTCCGCTGTGTAAAGACAACAATATTGTACACTCGTTGCTCCTGATCTGTATCGAAATTAGGAAATATAGGACTAATGCTAAAATGTATGGTTTGAATTAATGGTCTGATTATGTACTGTAGAAAATACATCTGACCATTACAATACTGTATACTGAATAATGGCTTTCCATACTGACACTAGAATTTACTTGAATCTGCCATGGTAGTGCTAACGCAGGGTATTTGTTTACAAACTGCACACGCGCACGCACGCACACACACACACACACACACACACACACACACACACACACGTTTTACTATCCTCGTGGGAACCAAACAATTGATTCCAATTCAAAATCCTATTTACCATATCTCCAAACCTAATCCCTAAGCCTAAAATAGTCCCCACTTGTCCGACTTTTCCACAAGGATAGTAAACCCCAAAACACGTTCGTGCGCACAGACACACCCACAGCACCTGTGAGGGGAGACTACCTGGTAGTAGGCTCGTCTTTATAGGGCCTACCTAAATCCATTATGTGATTTTATTAACCCATGGGAAAGAGAGCTACTGCATAAATATGGCAATACAGGTTTGATTGCTCTGAGCCTTTAGTCTCTTTTGATGGTCAATAAGGTTGCTAGAATGTGTGAACTAGGGAACTGGAGCTACTTTGTTGACAATCAGAAAGCGCTCTATTTCGCATTTGCTCTCTTGCTCCCCCTTTCCCATCAGCCCATAAATTCAATAAAAATGAACCACAAGCTTTAGTATTGGCAGAACTCAAACTAGGTCACAACAATTAGTTGTAACCTCTTTTCTCCTATTTTCTCCTCTTCCCTCGTTTCCTCCCACCTCTGCACCCAGGGAAAGTACTACCAATCCTGAAAAAAATAGGTTGATTGAGAATAATCAGAAACAACAAACAACCTCTTTGAGTCCATATATACCTTAAACAGCTGAGGTTCCTCCTCTATTTCCCTGGGAAAAAGAAAATGCTGTGAAAAAAACAACAACTCTCTTTTTCCTATTCAAACAATGCTTACTGGGTTTTTCTTGTGGGCAGTATAATTTGTGCATTATGTGGAACAATGCCTCTCAAAGTGAGCCATTTTAATATTGATTATTGTTCGCAGGCCTCGGTAAGTGCTCCTATGATGATGGAGCCCAAGGTGGCAGGGGCCCTCAGTGTAACCAAAACCAGACCTGGTTTTAGATCTCAATGGAGACTAGGCCGAGATAGCCATCCCCAGTCACTTCCCACTGAGACAGAGTGTGTTGTTCACTCAGCAGCAACATCAAAGGCCCCATCCCCTCCTCTCAGCTGACTCAGAAAATAAAGTCTGTGTTTGTGTGGTGTGTGTGTGTGTTGTGGGGGGAGTCGTGTATGTGTATCAGGGAAGGCGGCGGTTGGACGGGGGGTTGTGTTTGTGTGTGTTTGTTTGTGTGTCTGTGGCCAGTCGCCCACAGAGAGGCTGTGTCCCAAATGGCACCCTATGCCCTATATAGCGCACTGCTTTTGAACAGAGCCCTATGAGCCCTGGTCAAAGGTAGTGCACTATAAGGGAATAGGGTGCCATTTGGGATGCCAACACACAAGCACAGATTAACACAGAGAGTAGGGAAGGAGGGGGGAAGAATAGGAGGAAAAAAAGGATAGGGAAAGAAGTGGAGAGGGTGAGTAGCTGACGCTAGGAGGGAGGCCCTGTCATCCTGGCGGGCGGTGTTTAACTGATTCTCACTCACACACACACACACACACACACACACACACACCACACACCACACACCACACACACACACACACACACACACACACACCACACCAGCTGCCCCCAGTCCCCGGTGTGTTCACAGAGTGTCCCTCTGAGGGCCTTTATCTGTAGGGCTGGCAGCACTTCAATGGCAGCCTTATCACCCTAATGGACACTAGAGGAGAGGCCCCTGCATGGGCGCTGACAAGACAGACACACACACACACATACACACAAGGGCACATACACACACTGCTCCCTGCCTATCACCCTTGTCCCTCACTAAAGCCAATAGTTTCCCCCCTTCCTATCCCCAGTCCTACTGATAGTAGGATACAACACACAACCAGCCTCTCTATCTTGTTCTCTCTCCCCCTCCCTCGCTTCCTCTGTTGGTGAAGATGTAAGCAGGGCTTCTTTGATCTACACTAACTGCAATCCAAGTTATCAGCCCACCCCCCTTACCCTCCATCACACACACAAACCCCTTTCACTTTCACCTCTTTACATTAGGTTCACTGTTGCTCAGGTAGAAAGGGCCTTATCTTCTCTTCCCATAATATCCCCAACGATCACATATAGGGCAGAATCGTAACTTCCTATATTCACGCTTAACTTGTATATAATGCATTGAAGTCAATGGAAGACAAGAAAATGTAAGTAATGCACGCAAATCTCAATATAGAATATGTGCTATGGTGCAGAAAATACACTTCTTTTACATATCATATCAAATAAGGATACCATGCATAAATGTACTGTGTGCTTTTCACTGATACTGTTAATGTATACCCAACCTAAGGGAGTTTGTTTACTTCCCCCAGCATGACTTCAAGATAGCACTTCCTCCCTGTCCCAGCTGACTCTCTCCCAGGGACGATGACCTGACTTCCTGTAAGCCTGAGAAAATGCTCCTGGGTGGTCGAGCGTGTCACCAAAGTGGAGAGGAAGAGGAAAAAAGAAGGAAGTGAAGAAGAGTGGGGAAGGAGGGAGAGAATTAGAGGCCATGTGGATGTGTTTCTCAAGAGATGTGGGAGAGATGAGGGGTGGCAGAGGAGAGGAGACCACGGAGACGCTCAGTCACAGCTTGTTTACCACTGTGGCAAACAAATCCCCCTCTCCCCATCTGGAGTCCAGTGGTCAGTGGGCAGAGGGGGGAGGTGGAGAGAGAGGGAAGGAAGGAGTAAGAGAGATAGGTTATGTGGGAGAGAGAGGGAGGAGAGAGAGAGGGTGTGTGAAAGGGGTAAGGGGGATAGTCAGGGAGAGAGGGGAGGGAAGGAATTATGTAGTAGAGAGAGAGAGGGAGAGGGGAGAGAGAGAGTCTGGGAGGGAGGAAGAGGATTGGGGTGCTAGGAAATGCTGTTGAGAAATGCTTTCCTGCAAGTGGAGTAAGTCCTCTTCATCATGTTGCACGCACGTGCTGCTGAATTATGTCACTTCTAAAGCAGCCATGTAGAAAGCTGAATATCACATTCAGTCATAGCAAAATTGCAATGAAGTCACATGCTATTAGATTCCAGCTCAGGTTCACAAAGTAGCTTCTTACTGCATAATTTTCCCAAAGCGTGAGGTTGTGTCCCAAATGACACCCTATCCCTATAAGTGCACTGGGAACAGTGACAGGAAGTGAATGACCCAGAACATGAACAACGTCCTCTACACCTTTCTATGCCTCTCCAAAGGACAGGAGCAAGTCTGAATGGCAATCGAAAGGGTTAGAGGTCGTTGTTCGTGTTCTGGGCCATTCACTTTATGTACAGTCACTGTTCCCTTGTGGGCCCTGATCAAAAGTAGTGCACTTTAATAGGGAATAGGGTGTCATTTGGGACATATCCTCACGCTTTGGGAAAAATTTTGCATTTAGAAGCTACTTTGAATACCTGAGCTGGAATCTGAATAGCATGTGACTTCATTGCATTTTGCTATGATTGAATGTTCTATTCAGTTTTCTGAATGGCGAAGTAAAGGGTTAGAGGTCATTGTTCGTGTTTTGGGTCATTCAATTTCTGTACAGTCACTGTTCCCTATGGGCCCTGATCAAAAGTAGTGCACTTTGCTATGATTGAATGTGATATTCAGCTTTCTACATGGCTGCTTCAGAAGTGACATGATTCAACTGCATTTGGGACAGCCTGAGAACCACTATAGTCAGCAAGTGACGTCTACATGGTACTCTGGGCCTTGTCCAACAAGTCTGAACGGCAATAGAAAGGGTTAGAGGTTGTTGTTTGTGTTCTGGGTCATTCACTTCCTGTACAGTCACTGTTCCCCGTTAATTCCTTATTTACCCTATCATTAAGTCTGGCCTTTTTTGTTCCCTAATGAGACTCTGCATTGAAAATATTTGCTCAGAGATTGATGTGCTTTTTGGTAAAGTATTGTTAGTCTGATTGATAAGAATGATGAGATTTACTATCATTGTCATTAACTTAATGAAAAATAATGAAAAGGGAGCTAAAATTGGTGGCTTTTGTATCCACTCCTAATGCAAGACTGAAGATCTCCCATCAACCCTTGCTCTACCCAAGAGACCAGAATTAATCTCAGCAAACAAGTTTCACAAAAATGGTTCCTACAGTGCCATGGGACTTCTCCAATGAGCCTGTGTGACTGGGCAGACATTTTAGGATACTAAGAGACTCGTAATAACTTTCCCTGAAGTTTGTGATGACTTTGTAATGATGTTGGTTTGACGTTTCTGTGACGTTACTGTGATGGCGGGATTGTGTGGACCGCAAATGTGACTGTTCTAACTTACCCCAATCGACTGAGACTCAACAGACAACGATATTCCCAGACCCCAATTCTACTGTAATTTCAGCGCAATCACTAATATTGTTGTTGCCGTTTTGCTGAGATTTTGGAACTTGGCACAATCTCAAAGTTTCCATGCCTGCAATCTATTTTCATTAAGCCCATGCCTCTCCAAAGGACAGGGAGCATTTTTCAATCTTTGTCGACAAAATAAAAGCATTAGACATATGGAGTTACTGACTTATTTGTATTGGTTTATCGCAGTTTTCATACAATGACAATGGGAACACATACAGTATTTTGCTTGAATTTTACTTTTAACACACACAAACACAAACCCCATACACACAACACACACCTTTGTCTGATGTGTGTGAGACCTCAACCCCGCTCTGACTGAGGTTCCCAATGACGGGTGCTCTGGAGTGTCTCATGTTAGGAATTATCTCCCTCCTCTCTCATCTGGTTATTGTGCTCTGCTAATCTCTCCTCTCATATCTCCTCATTGTACTCCCTAATCTGGCTCCCCTTTGCTACATTTCTGTCCTCTCTTTCTTTCTCCTCTGTGCCTCTCTCTCTTTCTCTCATTCCTAAAAGAAGGGAATTAGAGTGAGGCCTTTCATCTTCATGGACCTTGAGTGATAAGCCATGCGTGTGTCCTCCTCTCCCCTCCTCCCCACCTCCACCTTGCTGTTTTCCCTTCTCCTCCAGTACAGGGTTGCTCTGTTTTCCTCTGTTCTTCTATCATCTTCTGGCCTCCTCTATACTCTCGTCCCCCCTCCTCCCCTCTCCTCGGGCGGATTCTGAATCCTTGATTCTGGTAATCTAGTGTAGGTCTACTCCCATTGCTCTTGACATTACCCTGGCCGAGCCAGTCTGTCGTCAACCTGCCTCTCTTTTAAAAACCAACTATAAAAGCCTGCTATCCTGTGAAATATGAGAAAAACTGTTCATGATTCTACTGTCCTCATGTCAAACTCAATGACTGCACAGAGATCAGTCATATGTCATTTGTAGAATATGATGTAAAAAGTATGTGTTCTTTGTGAAAATGTTAAATAAGAGAAACAAGTTATTTAGAAAACGTTAAAACATTTCTATATACAGGCTTTTTTGGACAAGTTTATACTATAACGAAATAGGTATGTGCTGAGAACAGCTATAATACACAGTGACACTTGCTCAGCACTTCCAGTCAATTTACAGCTGTTTTTACAAGTAGGTACGTGACGGTGTCAACTCAAATCCCCTCTCTCTTCCAAGACGAAATCCCTCACTATTACTATCAAAGCACTTTCCAACACAACTATTGACTTGACCTCTCTGGTCCGGCGCCGCTTTGTGGATCAGAACACCGGGTGATCGCAGACTGGCAGCCGACTGCAATCTGACCACGGCTTGGGGTGCTGTGCGTCTGTAGCTTTGCTGTACTGTGACGCACGCTTTTCTTTGTCCCCGGAGCGGATATCCCTAACAGCATCCATCAAAAACTTTGGCCCCGGGCCCAGGTTTGTCCAGCTGCTCTGCAGGAGAGGCCAGCACTATGGAGATGGCTGGAGAGGCTGGAGGAGACTCGAGTATGGCCCTACTGCTGCCAGTAGTATGTCTTGTCACTCCTCCCAGCACTGAGGAGGTATCAGTGCCCCCTGGTGAACGACTTGGGAATGACACGTCTGACACCTCAATCATGGTTTCTGGTAAGAAAGTGAATAAGTTCTCGGGAAGATACCTCCTCCGGTCCACCTTAAGATATTTTTGAGTGCAGTTTAGGTCAAGATACTGAAGGTGGCAGTGATGCATCACTGGATAGTCCTGTTTAGACAGAATGTGGAGCTCAGGGGAGGGTCTTGATTTTAAGGTGGTCTGTTGGCGTTGTGGCTTTAGTGTTCATATGGCTGCTAGTAGTTAGTCTGTGTGTGTGTGTGTGTGTGTGTGTACAGTATGTGTGTATATAGTACATGTGTGTTTCCAATGTTGTGTGTGTGTGTGTATGTGTTATGTATAGATCAGCATGTACTGTATTTGTACAGCGTGTATACAGTAAATATTGTGAATCTGTTTATGCGTATTATTCTGTGTCTGTGTGTGTGTGTGTGTGTGTGTGTGTGTGTGTGTGTGTGTGTGTGTGTGTGTGTGTGTGTGTGTGTGTGTGTGTGTGTGTGTTTGTTACTTTGGGGCGACGGCAGTGTCTTGGGGTGGCCGTGTGCGGCTTGGGGTGGCGTGTGCGGGCTGACAAAGGGAAAGCAGATTACAGACTGTTCGGTCGGTCCAGCCGGCGCGCTACTGCGGTCTCTCTGACTGCCACCAACCACACCAGCTTTAAGAGACCAGTGGATTATTACAACACCACAGCACTGCCGCCAGCGGCTCCAGGCTCCAGCTAACTACATGACTACTGAGCTAGCACTCTAAGGTACAAACGTTCAGCTAATTATAGATCATTCAGGTTCTTCTCACGGTACAGTACAGTACGTATAAGGCTATGGCCTGGCCGTGCATAAAAACATGGGCACTCCCACAGTGATCACTCATGTGTGACATATTGTCAGTCTGTAACAAAACATGAAGTAGGCAGAGCAGGGAGGAAAGTTAAAGTTAGCTACATGTTTGAATTGTAACTTGATTTGGTTTGTGTGTTTGTTGTGGTGTGTGTGTGTCTGTGTGTTGTGTGTGTGTGGTTACGTGTGTACGTGGGTGTGGTTTGCGAATAAGTGCCTATACCATGTTATATGTTTCTATACTGGGATGGTGTATACTTTGTGTTTGTATGTTGTAAGCACAGTCACCACTGACACCCATAGTGCCTGAACTACCCTTGCAAGTCACATACTTCTAAGTGTTCACTAAAACCTGACCTTTAACCCCTGAACCCTACAGTTCAGGGGAGTATATGGAGCCATGTCTGTGTGATTACGGCAGCCAAAACAGCAACAGTAACTAGGGCCCAGAGAATGAGGAGAGAGAAGAAAAGTGCCCTCAGAGGTCAAAGCTGGGCTGACACTTGGGGTTTTTGGGTCCAACAAATCCAGGTCACAACACTAGACTACATCAAACACAGCCAGACTCAGTCGGTAAGAGACTGCTGTGTTTGTGTTAATCGCTTCTTATTTCTATCGCCCGTTTCTCTTTCTTTCTCTGGCATGTTCTTAAACAAACATAACATCCAGGCACACAGTGTGTTCACGTGCACGCATACATGCACGTACACTTGCACGCACACACTCACATACCACACATTAGAGGATGCGCAAGCACACACAAACACATAGGGCAATAGGTCTAGGTGCCAGATGCTAAAAATAGACTGTTAAATCTCAATACTTGGGGTGGGTATGTGTCGATTTCACCCTCAGGGGTGAAAGTGTTTGCTGTGATTGTCACCTCTGTGACACCAGGTAGTTTACATGTGCAGCTCTAGCCATATATTAGCCAAAGTAAAGTTATGGAGGGGTGAAGATGTAACCAAGCATATGGCCGGAACCTATAAATGTTACTGAAGGAAAATATTGCAGTTTTTCAGCAGGTTATATGTGACTATATTATGGCTATATAAATCTTGCAAAATGCAGCTACATTTGAATGCGCTCGCACACACACACACAGACACACACACACAGACACACCACCACAGACACCACACACACACACACACACACACACACACACACACACCACACACACACACACACACACACACACACACACTTCCTTCAGGTGAGTCAGGCAGTCTCCACACTCCTAGGGAAAATGCCATTAATTCCTAATGAGGGTTGCAGCAGCAGCATGCATCACACCAACCAAGTCCTATGGCTAAACAAGGGAGGATGGGAAGAAAACCACAACCACCCCAAGACAGGAAGAATGGGCAGAAAAGAGCCTCCTGAGCCCTGATGGGAAAAAAGAGGTGAGTGGCTCTGCGTGCGTGTGTGCGCGCGTGTGCGTGTGTGCGTGTCGTGCGCGTGTGTGTGCGTGTGTGTGTGTGTGTGCGTGTGTGTGTGTGTGTGCGTGTGGTGTGTGTGTGCGTGTGTGTGTGTGTGTGTGTGTGTGTGTGTGTGTGTGTGCTTGTGCGTGTGCGTGTGTGTGCATGTCTATGTGTATGTGAAAGAGAAAAGAAAACATGCTCTCAGAGTCTTACTGCAGAATCTGACATTTGTCCATCAATTTTGAAGTATAAGTTTAGGCATTCATTCCAAATGGTTAAGTTAAGGGTTAAGATTATTTTATTTTTTAAAACCAAAACATAAAAAATAAGTTTCTAGCATTGGGATTGAACACACGACCCTCGGAATCACAGCTCACGGCTTACGCCCAACCGCCACACCCAAGCAAAACCCAAGCCTAATAGATGGTAATAGCGCTCACCGTTGCCCTTAGTGGACAGTTTTGAAGTCTTCTCGTGACATCCTGCTTTTCTGGTCCGACGTTGAAGTTCAGAGTGGCTCTTGAGCGAATTGACTGAACAAAGAGTGCAATGTGTAAGGGAGGAAGGGTAAAGGCTGTATAATAGTTTGACTGTGAGATATTGGTCTCCTTAAAATGTTTATGCAAGTATTTATCCACGAGCAAGATGTGTGTTTTTGTGTTTCATTCGTTCACCATTCAAATCCTTCCATATTCAAGCACTTTCAATCAGTATCACCTCATGCAGTTAGTTGTTTGGTCAATTGTGTTAAATTGACTTGATTGGCATTGTCTCAGTTTTTTTATGGCAGGTCACTTCACAGGAGTACAGAAATGTGTTTATTGCTCAAGCTACAGCATAAAACAGGTGTGCTGAGAATGTTCTAGAAAGCTTGGTTTTAGCACCTTTGAACAGCCAATCTGTTTTGGTTGTTTACCTTGCTCTATTACACAATAAATTAAGTATTTTTTTAATAAATGTTATTCTCAGTCCGATGTCATTGGAAACGCTTATCTTCCTCTATCTTACTTACTACAAAACATAGAAACATGCAATTTTCACATATGTTGATATTGGGGTGGTGATGGAGATGATTAAATATGAATTCGATTTTTTTTTTTAAATGTCCCTTTTTTAAATGTAACCTTTATTTAACTAGGCAAGTCAATTAAGAACAAATTCTTATTTACAATGACGGCCCTACCGAGGAACAGTGGGTTAACTGCCTTGTTCAGGGGCGGAACGATAGATTTAGATAGGGAAAAAAATTAAAGTGTATAATATATAAGTATACAGTGCATTCTGAAAGTACTCAGACCCCTTACTTTTTCCACATTTTGTTAAATTACAGCCTTATTCTAAAATTGATTAAATATTTGTTAAATTTTTTAAAATCAAATCTACACACAATACCCCATAATGACAAAGCAAAAACAGGTTTTTAGAAATGTTTGCAAATTTATTTCAAATAAAAACAGAAACACCTTATTTCACATAAGTATTCAGACCCTTTGCTGTGAGAATCGAAAGTTTAGCTCAGGTCCATCCTGTTTCCATTGGTCCTCTTTGAGATGTTTCTACAACTTGATCCAATAAAGGGAAATTTAAAGGCCATTTCCTGTTTCAGCATGACAATACCCCCGTGCACAAAGCGAGGTACATACAGAAATGGTTTGTCGAGATCGGTGTGGAAGGACTTGACTGGCTTGCACAGAGCCCTGACCTCAACCCCATCTAATACCTTTGGGGTGAATTGGAATGCTCTTTGCATAGAGTTGATCAGGCTGTTGATTGTGGTCAGGCTGCTGCTCCTCTTCAATAGTTGTGCGAAGTTGGTGGATATTGGCGGGAACTGGAACACGCTGTCGTACACATCAATCCAGATCATCCCAAACATGCTCAATTGGTCAGTATGCAGGCCATGGAAGAACTGGGACATTTTCAGATTCCAGGAATTGTATACAGATCCTTGTGACATGGGGCTGTGCATTATCATGCTGAAACATGAGGTGATGGCGACGGATGAATGGCACGACAATGGGCCTCAGGATCTCGCCATGGTATCCTCTGTGCTTTAAAATTGGCATAAATAAAATTAAATTGTGTTTGTTGTCCGTAGCTTATGCCTGCCAATACCATAACCCCACCTGCCACCATGGGGCACTCTGTTCACAACGTTGACATCAGCAAACCACTCGCCCACACTACGCCATACACTCTGCCATCTGCCCGGTACAGTTGAAACCAGGATTCATCCTTGAAGAGCACAATTCTCCTGCGTGCCAGTGGCTATCGAAGGTTATGATGCTGAACTGCAGTCAGGTCAAGACCCTGGTGAGGACAACAAGCACGCAAATTAGCTTCCCTGTGATGGTTTCTGACAGTTTGCGCAGAAATTCTTTCGGTTGTGCAAACCCACAGATTCATCAGCTGTCCAGGTGGCTGGTCTCAAATGATCCCGCAGGTGAAGAAGCCAGATGTGGGGAGCCTGGGCTGGCGTGGTTGCATGTGGTCTGTAGTTGTGAGACCGGTTGGACGTACTGCCAAATTCTCTAAAACGACATCATGGTAGAGAAATGAACATTCCATTTTCTGGAAACAGCTCTGGTGGACATTCCTGCAGTCAGTATGCCAATTGCATGCTCCCTCAAAACTTGAGAAATCTGTGTCATTGTGCTCTTCATCACTCACGCACAGACTGATTTCCAACTCTGACTCCCAGTACCAAAACTCAAAATTCGTCCTCGTTTGGGAAAGAAACAGGCCTGAAACCATGAAACCTGTTGAACATATAGTGTAAGCTATCGGAATTGCAATCTGGGAGCTGGAAATTGCATATGGCCCCATAGCTTTCCATTGTAAGAGCATGGGCCTCTCAAAAACAAAAAGTTTCCGGTTGGTTTTTTCTTTGGATTTTCTCCTACCATATCAATTGTGTTATTGTCTCATACATTTATTTAAAATTTCTACAAACTTCAAAGTGTTTTCTATCCAATGGTACCAATTATATGCATATACTGGCTTCTGGGCCTGAGTAACATTCAGTTTACTTTGGGCACATCAGTCAGACAGGAAGAGGAGAAAAATAGACCCTTGCCTGACAGTACAAGTTGGCACCATTTTATATAACTGAAGGCAAAGAATGTTGTAACGCTTTATTTTGATAGTCCATCTGTAGATGCTCAAGGTTCTGTCAGCATCGTCTGAGCGATGCAGAGACACCATTCAAATTCTGCTTTCAGCAACAAGTGATTTCGTCCCTCTATGAGTTTCTCTGTGAGAAAGGTGTTCTTGTTTCAATTCTACAATATTATTTTGTACAGAATTTTTTTAAACTCTAAGTCCTGAGTATCACAGCGAGATGGGACCGCTATTGCTCCATTCCCTAGACCCCACCTTTCATATGCCATGTTGTGTGAAGGGCTCTGAGTTTCACAGCCAGAGGAAATCAATCCTTTGTCTGGATAGGCCAGGAAAAATGTGGAGTGTCACTCCCTATGCAAATGAGGTGTCAGATTTCAAATACTCCATCTCAGCTCAGAGGGAGAAGCTATACGGACACGACTGTGGCCCAAATTGATAACATGTGTTGCGCAGTTGAGTGTTGACTGGAGACCAACGTATTCAGTTCAGTCAGTATCCTGATGAGATTTCATCCTGATGAACCCTTCCCAGCTAGTTAGTTTATGCTTGTGGTTAGAAACTTCAGCAAGAATGTCACAAACATATAGAGTTTAATGTCGTAGGCCTACAGTGCCTTGCAAAGTATTCACCCCCGTTGGCGTTTATTTTGCTGCATTACAACCTGTTATTTAAATGGATTTTTATTTCGATTTCATGTAATGGACATACACAAAATAGTTCAAATTGCTAAAGTGAAATTAAAAAAATAACATGTTAAAAAAAAAAAAAAAAACTGGTGCGTGCATATGTATTCACCCCCTTTGAAATGAAGCCCCTAAATAAGATCTGGTGCAACCAATTATCTTCAGAAGTCACATCATTAGTTCAATAAAGTCCACCTGTGTGCAATCTAAGTGTCACATGATCTGTCACATAATCTCAGTATATATACACCTGTTCTGAAAGGCCCCAGAGTCTGCAACACCACTAAGCAAGGGGCACCACCAAGCAAGCGGCATTATGAAGACCAAGGACCTCTCCAAACAGGTCAGGGACAAAGTTGTGGAGAAGATCAGGGTACAGATCAGGGTTGGGTTATAAAAAATTATCCAAAAATTTGAACATCCCCCAGAGCACCATTAAATCCATTATTAAAAAAATGGAAAGAATATGGCACAACAATAAACCTGCCAAGAGAGGGCCACCCACAAAACTCATGGACCAGGCAAGTAGGGCATTAATCAGAGGCAACAAAGAGACCAAAGATAACCCTGAAGGAGCTGCAAAGCTCCACAGTGGAGATTGGAGTATCTGTCCATAGGATCACTTTAAGCCGTACACTCCACAGAGCTGGGCTTTGGTGTTCACCCAAAGGCATTTCGGAGACTCCACAAACATATGGAAGAAGGTACTCTGGTCAGATGAGACTAAAATTTAGCTTTTGGCCATCAAGGAAAACACTACGTCTGGCGCAAACCCAATACCTCTCATCCCCCAGAGAACCCCATCCCCACAGTGAAGCATGGTGGTGACAGCATCATGCTGTGGGGATGTTTTTCATGAGCAGGGACTGGAAGCTGGTCAGAATTGAAGGAATGATGGATGGCGCTAAATACAAGGAAATTCTTGAGGGAAACCTGTTTCAGTGTTCCAGAGATTTGAGACTGGGACGGAGGTTCACCTTCCAGCAGGACAATGACCCTAAGCATACTGCTAAAGCAACACTTGAGTGATTTAAGGGGAAACATTTAAATGTCTTGGAATGGCCCAGTCAAAGCCCAGACCTCAAAACAAATGAGAATCTGTGGTATGACTTAAAGATTGCTGTACACCAGCGGAACCCATTCATCTCAAAGGAGTTGGATCAGTTTTGCCTTGAAAAATGGGCAAAAATCCCAGTGGTTAAATGAGCCAAGCTTATAGAAACATAACCCAAGATACTTGCAGCTGTAATTGTTGCAAAAGCTGTCTCTACAATGTATTGACTTTGGGGGGGTGAATAGTTATGCATGCTCAAGTTTAGTTTTTTAGTCTTATTTCTTGTTTGTTTCACAATAAAAAATATTTTGCATCTTCAAAGTGATGTGTGTTTTGTAAATCAAATGATACAAACCCCCTAAAAATCCATTTTAATTCCAGGTTGTAAGGCAACAAAATAGGAAACATGCCAAGGGACGTGAATACTTTCTCAAGCCACTGTAGTTGTACATTTTCGGTGAAAATCACTAGCTGCAATAAATGTGCTTTAGCTGTCACCTGATATTGGCTAGACTAGCTAGCTACTTTCCTCTCCTTATGGGACAGCAGTGCTCGGCAAGAGGGAGTGAAGGACAGTTTGCCTCGTGTTGTTATGTTGCTTGCTGCACAACGTCTCCTCATTGAGCAGTAGACTGTATCACAGTGATATCCAGATGGTTCCTATCAATATTACAAGTTATTTCTCGTGTAGGCAGCTATCCTACTCAAGAAATTATCAAGTGGGATGGAACAAATTGGCCACGTTAGTTACGGCTGGCGATATGTAATACAACTGCCCGGTAGAAAAAAACTGCTGCCCAGTGGGAAGCAACTCACATCAGCAATCACCTAGATACAACACCGTTGCATTGGTAATTCCACACTGGCTTGTTGTAACGTTAGCTAATTGGCATGTCACGGTGGTATCCGGATGGTGACCAATACTAAAAAGTAATTTCTCCCTCGGCCATCGAAACAAACAGCACTTCATTTTACATATTTTAACTAGAGCTATGCTGCTGTTATTGCCAGCGAATCCACATTCATTTCCACTCGACTCTCAGCTGACATACAGTCATCAATTTGGTCACCAGGCATGTTCGTATAGCTTCTCCCCAGCACAGAGCGGAGAGCGTCATCTGAAGCGGAACAATCAGCTCTTTCAAGGAGTGTTCATCAATAATATTGCGCCGTTCACAGAGTGCTCTGTACACAACGTTGTTGGTCGGAACTGTCTCTCAAAGTCCCCTAGGTAGGGGACTTTACATCTAAGGGGTTGGGAGAAGAGAGATCAGGAGGTCAATGATGAGGCACATAGATCATCCCTTCATCCTTCTACCTCTCTGTTCCATTCTTCTCTCTTTTTCTTACCCTATCTTCCTACAGGTGTAGAGAGAGGACATGCTCAACACAGAGAGCATTAACTGTTAATATGACTTGAAACTTAGTATAGCACGCACACACAGGCTCACATTCACATCTACAAACCATGCTTTCACGCTATCAAATACCTCCGTTGAACTCAAGTCCTTTTGTTCACCTGACCTAGAATTCATTACGATCAAATGCCTACTGCATTATCTACCAAGAGAATTCTTTTCGATTATAATCACAGCCGTGTATATCCCCCAAGCAGACAACTCGACAGCCCTGAAAGAACTTCATTGGACCCTATGTAAACTGGAAACCACATATCCTGAGGCTGCATTTATTGTAGCTGGGAATTTTAACAAGGCCAATCTGAAAACAAGGCTCCCTAAATTTTATCAGCACATCGAATGTGCGACCCAGGCTGGCAACACCCTGGATCATTGCTTCCCTAATTTCCATGACGCATACAAAGCCCTCCTTCGCCCTCCTTTTGGCAAATCTGACCACGACTCCATTTTGTTGCTCCCAGCCCATAGACAGAAACTAAAACAGGAAACGTCCGTGCTCAGGTCTGATCAATGCTGGTCCGACCAATCTGATTCCACGCTTCAAGATTGCTTTGATCACGTGGAGTGGAATATGTTCCGGATAGCATTGGACAATAACATTGATGTATACACTGATTCGGTGAGCGAGTTTATTAGCAAGTGCATCGGTGATGTGGTACCAACAGTGACCATTAAATCCTTGATTGATGGCAGCATTCGCCTAAAACTGAAAGCGCAAACTGCTGCTTATAATCATGGCAAGGCGACACGAAACATGAAAGATTACAAACAGTGTAGCTATTCCCTCTGCAAGGCAATCAAACAAGCTAAGCTTCAGTATAAAGACAAAGTAGAGTTGCAATTCAACGGCACCGACACAAGACGTTTGTGGCAGGGTTTACAGTCAATCACAGAATACAAAAAGAAAACCAGCACCGTCGCGGACACCAATGTCTTGCTCCCAGACAAACTAAACAACTTCTTTGCTCGCTTTTAGGACAACACAGTGCCAATGACAAGGCCCGCTACCAAAACCTGCGAGCTCTCCTTCAACGCAGCCAACATGAGTAAAACATTTAAACGTGTTAACCCTCGCAAGGCTGCCGGCCCAGACGGCATTCCTAGCCACAGAGCTTGCGCATACCAGCTGGCTGGTGTGTTTACGGACATATTCAATCAATCCCTATCCCAGTCTGCTGTTCCCACTTGCTTCAAGAGGGCCACCATTGTTCCTGTTCCCAAAAAGCTAAGGTAACTGAGATAAATGACTATCGCCCCGTAGCACTCACTTCCATTATCATGAAGTGCTTTGAGAAACTAGTCAAGGATCATATCATCGCCACACCCTACCTGACACCCTAGACCCACTCCAATTTGCTTACCGCCCCAATAGGTCCACAGACGACGCAATCGCAACCACACTGCACACTGCCCTAACCCATCTGGACAAGAGGAATATCTATGTAACAATGCTGTTCATCGATTACAGCTCAGCATTTAACACCATAGTACCCTCCAAACTCGTCATTAAGCTCGAGTCCCTGGGTCTCAACCCCGCCCTGTGCAACTGGGTCCTGGACTTTCTGACGGGCCGCCCCCAGGTGGTGAGGGTAGGAAACAACATCTCCACCCCGCTGATCCTCAACACTGGGGCCCCACAAGGGTGTGTTCTCAGTCCTCTCCGGTACTCCCGGTTCACCCATGACTGCATGGCCATGCACGCCTCCAACTCAGTCAACAAGTTTGCAGACGACACTACAGTGGTAGGCTTGATTACCAACAATGACGAGACGGCCTACAGGGAGGAGGTGAGTGCCCTCGGAGTGTGGTGTCAGGAAAATAACCTCACACTCAACGTCAACAAAAAAAAGGAGATGATTGTGGACTTCACATCGATGGGACAGTAGTGGAGAAGGTGGAAAGTTAAGTTCCTCGGCGTACACATCACGGACAAACTGAAGTGGTCCACCCACACAGACAGCGTGGTGAAAAGACACTACAGCGCCTCTTCAACCCCAGGAGGCTGAAGAAATTTGGCTTGTCACCTAAAACACTCAAAGACTTTTACAGATTACAATCGAGAGCATCCTGTCGGGCTGTATCACCGCCTGGTACGGCAACTGCTCTGCCCACAACCGTAAGGCTCTCCAGAGGGTAGTGAGGTCTGCACAACACATCACTGGGGGCAAACTACCTGCCCTCCAGGACACCTACACCACCCGATGTCGCAGGAAGGCCAAAAAGATCCTGAAGGACAACAACCACCCGAGCCACTACCTGTTCACCCCGCTATCATCCAGAAGGCGAGGTCAGTACAGGTGCATCAAAGCTGGGACAGAGAGACTGAAAAACAGCTTCTATCTCAAGGCCATCAGACTGTTAAACTGCCATCATTAACATTGAGTGGCTTCTACCAACATACAGACTCAGTCTCTAGCCACTTTAATAATTAATAATTGGATGTAATAAATGTATCACTAGTCACTTAAACAATGCCACATTATATAGTGTTTACATACCCTACATTACTCATCTCATATGTATATACTGTACTCTATACCATCTACTGCATCTTGCCTATGCCATTCGGCCATCGCTCATCCATATATTTATATGTACATATTCTTAATAATTCCTTTACACTTGTGTGTATAAGGTAGTTGTGAAATTGTTAGATTACTTGTTAAATATTACTGCACGGTCGGAACTAGAAGCACAAGCATTTTGCTACACTCACATTGACATCTGCTAACCATGTGTATGTGACCAATAAGATTTGATTTGTTTTTGTCACTTTTTCACTTTCCATCCTGCACTCTTTACCTGGTTTTACAGTATCTCATCCCCCTTTCATCTTTTGAGAAGCTATGGAGTATGAGGGATGAAGAAAGGAGGAAAGGAGCTGGCTGCAAAGGGTACGGGAAGTGAAGAGAGGAGGAAAAGAGGAGGAGGGAGGGGGAGAATAGGAGAATAGAGGAGAGCAGGACCTTTTGGTCCTTGTCAGAGGTAAACACACACACACACACAGTGGGGCCATTGTTCTGTGAGCTTTCAGCGGGGCTCTATGATCATGTAGGCTGAGACTGCTGAACGTGTGCTCCCTCCTATTTCTCTCTCTCTCTCCCTCTTTCATTTCTCTGTTTTCCCTAAGCTGTGACCTGCCTGTCAAACAAGCCTTCTTCCTCCTTTTTCCCCTCATTTGCTCACTGTCTCCCTCATAGTATGCTGTATCTGCATAGTCCCACATTGCACCCTGTTCCCTTTATAGTGCACTATCTTTGACCAGAGTCCCATGGGCCCTTGTCCAATGAATTGTATTATAAATGGAATAGGGTGTGATTTGGGATACACACATACACTACCGGTCAAAAGTTTTTTTTCTACCTTGTAGAATAATAGTGAAGACATCAGAACTATGAAATACCACATATGGAATCATGTAGTAACCAAAAAGTGATAAACAAATCAAAATATATTTTAGATTCTTCAAATAGCCACCCTTTGCCTTGATGACAGCTTTGCATACTCTTGGCATTCTCTCAACCAGCTTTGTTTCTTTTTTTTACCTTTATTTAACTAGGCAAGTCAGTTAAGAGCAAATTCTTATTTTCAATGACGCCCTAGGAACAGTGGCTCTAACCACTAGGCTACTTGCCGCTTCATGAGGTAGTCACCCGAAATGCGTTTCAATTAACAGGTGTGCCTTCTGAAAAGTACATTTGTGGAATGTCTTTCCTTCTTAATGCGTTTGTGTAACGTTCGTCGTTATAGAGGGACCAAGGCGCAGCGGAGGTTTGGTTCATCATCATTTTTATTAGAACGGTGAACCAGCAAAACAATAAACGATACCACGAACGAACAGCTTCACAGGCTACGAATAGCAATGCAAATACAATTCCCCACGAACAGCGTGGGGGAAAATGAACTTAAATGAGATCCCAATCAGAGACAACTAGCGACAGCTGTCTCTGATTGGGAAGACAGAAACCAACATAGAAATACTCCCCAATAGAGCCAACACAAGGCTCCAACGCAAAACAGAAAACAAACACAGGAAAACCACCCAACATAAACCACCCTGACCCAAAACACCTGAGTTCACCCGGTCAGGGCGTGACAGTTTGAGCCAGTTGTGTTGTGAAAAGGTGGGTGGTATAGAGAAGATAGCCCTATTTGATAAATACCAAATTATGGCAAGAACAGCTAAAATAAGCAAAGAGAAATGGCAGTCCATCATTATTTTAAAAGACATGCAGTTGCAAAATCCAGCATGCGCTATGATGAAAATGGCTATCATGAGGAACCGCCACAGGAATGGAAGACCCAGAGTTACCCCTGCTGCAGAGGATTAGTTCATTAGAGCTAACCAAACTCAGAAATTGCAGCCCAAATAAATGCTTCACAGAGTTCAAGTAACAGACACATCTCACATCAACTGTTTGTGGGCTATACTCGGCCTTGTCTTCGGACGGTAAGTTGGTGGTTGTAGATATCCCTCTAGTGGTGTGGGGGGCTGTGCTTTGGCAAAGTGGGTGGGGTTATATCCTGCCTGTTTGGCCCTGTCCGGGGGTATCATCGGATGGGGCCACAGTGTCTTCTGATCCCTCCTGTCTCAGCCTCCAGTATTTATGCTGCAGTAGTTTATGTGTCGGGGGGCTAGGGTCAGTCTGTTACATCTGGAGTATTCTCTTGTCTTATCCAGTGTCCTGTGTGAATGTAAATATGCTCTCTCTAATTCTCTCTTTCTTTTCTCTCTTTTCTCTCGGAGGACCTGAGCCCTAGGACTACCTGGCAATGATGACTCCTTGCTGTCCCCAGTCCACCTGGCCATGCTGCTGCTCCAGTTTCAACTGTTCTGCCTGCGGCTACGGAACCCTGACCTGTTCACCGGACGTGCTTGTTGCACCCTCGACAATTACTATGATTATTATTATTTGACCATGCTGGTCATTTACGAACATTTTAACATCTTGACTATGTTCTGTTATAATATCCACCCGGCACAGCCAGAAGAGGACTGGCCACCCCTCATAGCCTGGTTCCTCTCTAGGTTTCTTCCTAGGTTTTTGGCCTTTCTCAGGAGTTTTCCTAGGGAGTTTTTCCCAGCCACCGTGCTTCTTTCACATGCATTGCTTGCTGTTTGGGGTTTTAGGCTGGGTTTCTGTACAGCACTTTGAGATTTCAGCTGATGTACGAAGGGCTATATAAATAAATTTGATTTGATTTGATTTGATTTGTTCAGAGGTGACTGTGTGAATCAGGCCATCATGGTTGAATTGCTACAAGAAACCACTACTAAAGGACAGCAATAATAAGAAGAGACTTTCTTGGGCCAAGAAACACGAGAAATTGACATTAGACCAGTGGAAATTTGTCTTTTGGTCTGGAGTCTAAATTGGAGATTTTTGGTTTCCAACCCACCGTGTCTTGTGAAACAAGGTGTGGGTGAACGGATGATCTCCACATGTGTATTTCACACCGTAAAGCATGGAGGAGGAGGTGATATGGTGTGGGGGTGCTTTGCTGCTGACACTGTCTGTGATTTATTTAGAATTCAAGGCACACAGCGTTCTGTAGCTATACGCCATCCCATCTGGTTTGGGCTTAGTGGGACTATCATATGTTTTCAACAGGACATGACCCAACACATCTCCAGGCTGTGTAAGGGCTATTTTACCAGAAGGAGTGTGATGGAGTGCTGCATCAGATGACCTGGCCTTCACAATCACCCAACCTCAACCAAATTGAGATGGTTTTGGATGAGTCGTACCGCAGAGCGAAGGAAAAGCAGCCAACACGTGCCTTAGCATATGCGGGAACTCCTTCAAGACTGTTGGAAAAGCATTCCAGGTGAAGCTGTTTGAAAGAATGCCAACCGTGTGAAAAGCTGTCATCAAGGTTAAAGGGTGGCTATTTGAAGAATCTCAAATATAAAATGTATTTGATTTGTTTACCACTTTTCTGGTTACTACATCATTCCATATGTATTATTTCATAGTCTTGATGTCTTCACTATTATTCTACATTGTAGAAAATAGTAAAAAATAAATAAAAACCCTTGAATGAGTAGGTGTTTTACAACTTTACGCTCTTAGAATAGGGTTCCAAAGGGATTATTCAGCTGTCCCCATAGGAGAACCCTTTTTGGTTCCAGGTAGAACCCTTTTGCGCTCCATGTGGAACCCTGTGGAAAGGGTTCTATATGGAACTCAAACGTGTTCTACCTGGAACCAAACGGGTTCTACCTGGAATCAAAAAGAGTTCTTCAAAGGGTTCTCCTATTGGGACAGCCAAAGAATCATTTTATATTGGTTCTAGATATCACCTGTTTTCCCAAGAGTGTAGGGGTGTCGTGACGTTGTATTAGTTAATGTGACGACTGTTGCTCATCGAATGATTAACGGTTTATAATTACGTGATTAAATGAATTAAGCAATGAATCAAGCAATTATTAACTCATTAACCTGGGGCACCATGGGAACATTGTTTGATTGAGTTTCTATTTCCCAAATTAACTCAAAGGATATCAGAATATCGATTACAACAGTCGCTAAATTAATCAATTTCCTCTACAGTCTCATAATCTGAAAGTCGTATAATCCGGGAATCTGCACGGACCCGGGCTTTACCACTGAATTTACCACACCAATCTTAGTTGATTATTTATTTACTAGCAAGCTAAATGATGATAAAAATGCACATACACAAAACACAGTCTAGCTATCGATTAGGACTTAGTATAACGGGCCAACACACTCTGGCGCTTGTTACCCAAAATGGGGATTTTAAAAGAGAGAGAAAGAAAGGAAGTACACGAGAGAAATATACATTTGGGTTCATTTGTCAGCCATGCTTATTTAAAATTAGCCTTGCCCCGAACTGCCGCTCTTATGGGTCAGAATATAATGATGTAATTACGTGTTGTAGTTCTCAGGTGGGAAGCTCCGCGTGGGTCGTTTAGGCTTCTAAATGACGAAGTTCTCCGGCGCAACTCTCTGGTTGTCCTCACGATGTCAGTGTCCTTCTTGGCTAAGTGGTCTGATCCTCACCCTTGATCGGAAAGGGTCTTCTGAGGACAGACAGCTCTGTAGCTCAGAGCTCACAGCTTCGGCTCGAATGGTGTCGATACCACGATTCAAATGGAGAGTGGAGGCTGGGTGGTTCGGCTTGAATTCACCCGCTTAGACACAGCTACTCGTCCGTAGCTCGTGTAGAAAAATATTTCTTTGTCTTCAACCTTGTGTTTCGTTTTGGGGTTCGTCGACTTTGTTAGACCTTCGCGGCAGCTTGGGGTCAATAGTCTACTATGTTAATTCTTCACTCTCCTGTCTTATACCCTCGGGTCAGAAGTGGGTGTAACAGCCTTTAGGGCGATTCTCTGGGCGGGACCAAGTACAGGGGGCAAGGCTTAGATTTGGCTAAAAATCTGATTTTAGACACTAACTTCACATTTCATCTTTATCAAACATTCTGTTTGATTTGGATATTTTCCAAACAGCGTACAATGTATAAACATCAGGCATATACTGGGAAAACTCTTAAAGGTAGCAATGTTTTCATAATAACGTCATCTCTTAACCTTTAAAAACAAATACAGAAGTTACATACATTTTAATATTCCACTTTTCGTCATAACCACCATTGTGGCTGACGGAAACCATTGTTCCAAAGTTCCTTATTGCATGTTTAAGGTTCTGAGGCCAGTTCTCCATTGTTAGGACAAAGGAATTTCTCTGTATTATGGGCATGAGGTGTCATAAAACCCCCACATCTTCAGACCCCTAGATCTCTCCTCCTCTGTTGGGGGTTTGGGAGATAATCTGTAGGGTGGTGGTCTCCTGTACCCTGACCTGATCAGGACAGTCATGACAAGGGTTTCATGCTCATTGATGTATGTTTGTCTCTCTCCCTCTCTGTGTCCTCTCTCTAATGTCCTTCTCTCTCTCCCTCCACTACCCTTTAGTATAACTACCAGTTTGAAAGAAAATATATATTATGAGCTGAAGATCATGTATGTCCTTGGGAACCATTTGATGACTATATACTCTACAGGTGAGTAAAAAGCAGGATAAATGCCATGACCATGGTTAACACTCAGAACTCTGCCTTTGGAAATATCTGTCGACTTTTCACTAATTCCAAGTGATGGACTGAGGACTGTGTGTGCATGCACATACACTGTGTGTGGTAGAGGTAGACACATGGAAGAAATGACAGCCAGCCACCTACCCTGTGTTTTGAAGTCGGCTTATTCTAGTTGCCATGATATTACCTTTCAAAGGACAGGAAATGGAATGGTTGGAATATGAGAACGAGAAAAAAAGACCAGCTCAAGTGCCACCTCCATCCGACGCCAACGTCAGTCAGCCCTCCCATTCCGAGCAGCATGGCGCTGGACCCTGACCTCTAACACTTACCCGCTAACCCCTGACATGCTGCCTAAACTGGCCACATTTCATTACCAGATTTTCTTAAAATGGGATTAACCCTTAGCCTACAATGGTCACTTCCCCGTGGAAATTGAATTAACATAATAAAAAAATCCCCATCAAAATTCACCTGTTTAATAAGCTAAAGATATTTTTGCATGGACTGCGTCTCAAGCCCACCGCATCAACCGATATCGCCCTTCCGCATCTGCGGGGGAAGGTGGCAGAGCTAGAGCTGTGTTTGTCAGACCATGAGACATCCCGAAAATCGGTCTCCTCACCTAATCGTATGTTGATCACTCTATTGAAAGATGACACTCTTACGAGCATGATGGTCTTCTCCGTTTTTCTGTATAGGACGCTGAAGGTCTCCGGTACCTTAACAAAATAATGGATGTATATATAGAGATAGTTCAGTGCCTAAAATAAAGGGATAAATACATGTAAAATAAACATGTTTTAATGATCTTTCTTAAATCTCTCAGATATAAAACAGATACTACATGTTATTCCATGTAGTGAATCTGTTTTTCAACGAGTTTCTATTAGCTAATTGCAGTAATGCCAAATTTAATGTTACTATTATATTTTTTTACTCCTTTTTAGTGACATCCAGTTGGTAGTTACAGTCTTGTTCCATCGCTGCACCTCCCATACGGACTCGGGAGAGGCGAACGTCAAGAGAGATGCGTCCTCTGAACACGATCCTGCCAAGCCACACTGCCTCTTGACACATAGCTCGCTTAACCCGGAAGCCAGCCGCACCAATGTGTCGGAGGAGGCATGGCTGCCTACCGAAGTCAGCGTGCATGCGCCCGGTCCACCACAAGGAGTCGCAAGAGGATGATGGGACAAGGAAATCCCCTAACCTGGACGATGGTAGGCCAATTGTGCACCACCTCATGGGTCTTCCGGGCGCGGCTGGCTGCATTTCAGCCTGGGATCGAACCTGGATCTGTAGTGACGCCTCAAGCACTGCGATGCAGTGCCTTAGACCGCTGCGCCACTCGGAGCCTAAATTCAATGTTTTATCCCAATCATTTTTGTACATCTTTTTTTGATACCTTAAGGGGTCTAATAATTCAAATCAAATAGCTAAATAATCCTTGGTATGATCATTTTAAACAATTCCACCCCTCCCCCCGGCTTAGACAGGGCGTGTCATTTGCCAAGGTGGTAGAATCCTAAAGCAGACAATCAAAGCATATAGATTTGGTAGGTTTGTAGTAGTCAAAAGACACTACATTTCATTCCTCATACAATTAATGAGAAGTAGAGTAAACTATCATCTGATGGCGTTTGAGATGTGTATCGCCAACGCTTCTTCCCATCTCTCTCGCTCTCTCGCTCTCTCTCTCCCTCCCTCTCTCTCTCCCTCTGAACTTGCACAACTTCTTCAACATGTTGAATGACAGTAAGAATGTCACAGGAATCTTCTCGGATTGTTTTGGGTGGTCGGCAGGCTATGGCGGCAGGCTGCATGACCATGGCCCCATTCCATCCCTGTTTTTGTCAGAGGGGTTTGAGGTTCAAGCAAGAAAACAAATCCATTACTGAAACTGAAGTCGATCTCTGATCGATTGTCTGCATGTCCAAGTCAACCCCACCTTTCATGTAAAAACAAGTAATGACCATCATGCTTTTTAGGGAAAGAGGGTGATTTTGTAGCCTGCATGTATTAAACCGTGAGTTTGACCAATTCCAGTCCACATGGGGTCCGGGAAAGCTCAGTTCTGGGGATTTTTTCAAAAGGACATTCTACTCCAAAATTAATGAAAATAAAAATTATACTGGCACCATATAAATACAATTCCCACCTCCAGAAATGAGCCCAATAACATATTGGTCAAAATTATGTTACAAATATTTTAACATATTGGAAAATGCATATAGGCTAGTGTGGTTGGAAATTATTGACATCCTTGATAAAGATGAGCAATAATGACTGCATAAAATAGATCATACAAATACTGAGCTATATTGTATGCTAAAACAAATTGGGAAATTATATATTTTATACTAATACAGAGTATCAGACTAAGAGATTTTATTAAACAACTAATATAATTTTTTTCTGAAGAAGGTAGTGGTCAAAATTATTCACATCCCTAAAGATTCTTAGAAATACACCAGTCAAAAGTTTAGTATTTGGTCCCATATTCCTAACAATCTATAACTACATCAAACTTGTGACTCTACACACTTGGGTGATGCATTTGCAGTGCGTTTTGGTTGTGTTTCAGGTTAGTTTGTGCCCAATAGAAATGAATGGTAAATAATGTATGGTGTCATTTTGGAGTCAGAATATGTTTCTAAACACTTTTACATTAATGTGGATGATACCATGATTACAGATATCCTGATTGAATTGTGAATAATGATGAATCCCTATGGATCTCACAACTTGAATGTGCCTCGAGAGGAATATTTATCTCTCATAGACCACACAACAAGAAGCTGACTAGGTAAATAGGTAAAATATTCTACTATGGGCTTGTCTGATTTTGTTTAATAACAACAGTACATGGTAAAAATATCACATCCTGAGTTATAAAGTATAGGTTGAATTACATCAGCAGCTACAATACAGTACAAGCCACTGTTTGAGTTGAACGCTGCGATGGTGAGCATTATATATTGTTTAATTCCCTTCATCTGAACATGGAGTATGAGCAACAGTCATGCATGTCAGTTCAGTACACCAGCAAAACAGAGGAAATCTCAAAAACGACCTCTCTAGAAATCCATACGACGGAAATCTGTCGCAGTGACACAGAACTTTAACCCTGGGTTTGGTTGGGGGTAAGGGGGTGGTCTATACCCATTAGTCTTTAGTAGGTGCTGGTTACTATGGAGATGTTGACAGGGGGACGAAAACAGCAGAAGGCCTCGAATTATGTTACTGAGCGGATCCGGCACCGTTAATAGAACCCATAACCTAGGAGACGTGCTGGCCACAATGTGCAAGGTTAGATGTGCTCGGTTGAAGCGGGTCATTTGACCTATAAACTTTGTGTAGCTCATAAAGAGGGTTACAGGCAAGGAGTGTTTTAGGCATTGGTGCAATGTCAGTGCCAGCAAGGCGCCACTTTGAATTCTACAGAACGTCAACTTTGCTGATGTTTAGACTGTAGTTATCAAAGTCCATTGGGTGTTATGAGCACACAGCACCATTTGACCTTAACCAGGAAAACTCAGCTGTAGTTATTGTCTATAGAATAGACCATACACTCAGGAAAAACATCAGGGCCCTACGAATATACAGTAGGAGTCTGCGTCTCTGTCTCACTCTCTGTCTCTGGCTGTGTTAAGTGATAGAGGTGCCTTAGAGGACTTTATCTGTACAGGCCTACACTATCTGGGGGTCAAAAAGAACGCGCTGGACTGACTCTGACTTAAGTCCACCAAAGAGCCAGTGACGCACCTCCACAGATAAACCCAATAATGTTAAGATTACCTTAAACCTATAAGGACCATTGAGGTGATCCAATTGACTTAGCCTAACCCCAACGTCATTATGATGTATTTCAAGCGGTTTTGCCCAGTTTGTTCTGTCTGGGACAGTATCAGTCCTCAATGAAAAACCACAGTCCAGTCTGGGTTCAAGTTCTATTGAAGTAATTTCAAATACTTTATCTGGGCTTGATCCTGAGCTAGAGGGATTTTCCATGCACTGGCAGAACAGAGACGCTACTTCTGGTAAGACGAGGGATGGGAGTGTGTGTCTATTTGTCAATAACAGCTGGTGAGAGATTATATTATATTAAAGAAGTCTCGAGGTATTGCTCGCCTGAGGTAGAGTACCTTATGATAAGCTGTAGACCACACTATCTACCAAGAGAGTTCTCATCTATATTATTCGTAACTGTCTATTTACCACCACAGCACGAAACAGGCACTAAGACCGCTCTCAACCAACTCTATAGGCCATAAGCAAAGAAGAAAATGTTTACCCAGAAGTGGCGCTCCTAGCAGCCGGGGGACTTATGAGGACAAATTCAATCCATTTCCCAAATTTTTACCAGCATGTCACATGTGCAACCAGACGAAAAGAAATCCTAGAAACCTTTACTCCACACACAAAGATACGTACAAAGCTCTCCCCCACCCTCCTTTTGGCAAATCTGATCATAATTCCTTCCTCCTGATTCCTGCTTACAAGCAAAAACTAAAGCAGGAAGTATGAGTGACTCACTGAATACGGAAGTGGTCAAATGACGCGGATGAAACACTACAGGACTGTCTTGCTAGCACAGACTGGAATATGTTCCGGGATTCATCCAATGGCATTGAGGAGTACACCCCCTCAGTCAGCGGCTTCATATAAGTGCATCGACAACGTCGTCCCCAGTGACTGTACGTACATATCCCAACAAGAAGCCATGGATCACAGGCAACATCGGCATCGAGTGAAAGGCTGGAGTTGCCGCTTTCAAAGAGTGGGAGACTAATCCGGATGCTTATAAGAAATCCCACTATGCCCTCAGACGAACCATCAAACAAGCAAAGCGTCAATACAGGATTAAGATTAAATCCTACTACACCGGCTCTGACGCTCGTCGGATGTGGAGGGCTTGAAAACTATTACGGACTACAAAGGGAAACCCAGACGCGTGCTGCCAAGTGACGTGAGCCTACCAGACGAGCTAAATGCCTTTTATGCTCGCTTCGAGGCAAGCAACACTGAAGCATGCACGAGAGCACCAGCTGTTCTGGATGACTGTGTGATAACGCTCTCGGTATCCGATGTGAACAAAACCTTTAAACAGGTCAACATTCACAAAGCCGCGGGGCCAGATGGATTACCAGGACGTGTACTCAAAGCATGCACGCACCAACTGTCAAGTTTCTTCACTGACATTTTCAATCTCTCATGACTGAGTCTGTAATACCTACATGTCTCAAACAGACCACCTTGGTCCCTGTGCCCAAGGAAGCGAAGGTAACCAACCTAAATGATTACCGCCCCATGGCACTCACGTCGGTAGCCATGAAGTGCTTTGAAAGGCTGGTCATGGATCACATCAACAGCATCCTCCTTGACACCCTAGACCCACTCCAATTCGCATACCACCCCAACGAATCCACAGATGATGCAATCTCAATAGCACTCCACACTGCCCTTTCTCACCTAGACAAAAGGAACAACTTTGTGAGAATGCTGTTCATTGACTACAGCTCAGCGTTCAACACCATAGTGCCCACATAGCTCATGACTAAGCTAAGGACTCTGGGACTGAACACCTCCCTCTACAACTGGATCCTGGACTTCCTGACGGGCCGCCCCCAGGTGGTAACAGTAGGCAACAACACATCTGCCATCCTTAACACTGGGGCCCCTCAGGGGTGTGTAGTTAGTCCCTTCCTGTATTCCCTGTTTATCCACGACTGAGTGGCCAAACTCAACTCCAACACCATCATTAAGTTTGCTGATGACACAACAGTCTTATCACCGACAATGATGAGACGGCCTATAAGGAGGAGGTCAGAGAACTGGCAGTGTGGTGCCAGGACAACAACCTCTCCCTCAATGTGAGCGAGACAAAGGAGCTGATTGTGGACTACAGGAAAAGGCGGGCCGAACAGGCCCCCATTAACATCGACGGGGCTGTAGTGGAGCGGATCGAGAGTTTGGAGTTCCTTGGTGTCCACATCACCAACAAACTATCATGATCCAAACATACCAAGACAGTTGTGAAGAGGGCACGACAAAACCTTTTCCCCCTCAGGAGACTGAAAAGATTTGGCATGGGTCCCCAGATCCTCAAAAGGTTATACAGCAGCACCATCGAAGCATCCTGACCCTATTGCATCACCGCCTGGTATGGTAACTGCTCGGCATCTGACAGTAAGGCGCTACAGAGGGTGGTGCAAACGACCCAGTACATCACTGGGGCCAAGCTTCCTGCCATCCAGGACCTATATAATACACGGTGTCAGAGGAAAACCCATAAAATTGTCAGAGACTCCAGTCACCCAAGTTATAGACTGTTTTCTCTGCTACCGCACGGCAAGCGCTACCAGAGCGCCAAGTCTAGGACCAAAAGGTTCATCAACTTCTACCCCAAGACATAAGACTGTTGAACAATTAATAAAATCGCCACCAGACAATTTACATTGACCCCCCCTCCACCACCCTTTTGTACACTGCTGCTACTCGCTGTTAATTATCTGTGCATTGTCACTTCACCCCCACCTACATGTACAAATGACCTTAACTAACCTGTACCCCTGAACACTGACTCGGTACCGGTGCCCCCTGTATATAGCTTTGTTATTGTTGTTCTTATTGTGTTACTTTTTATTTTAGTCTACTTGGTAAATATTTTCTTAACTCTTGAACTGAACTGTTGGTTAAAGGCTTGTAAGTAAGCATTTCACGGTAAAGTCTACACTTGTTGTATTTGGCGCATGTGACACAAAGTTTGATTTGATTTGATTGAGCTTGCCTATTGCAAGGTACAGGTAACTGCCAAAATACATAAAGTGTCTTAATAGAGCATTGGGCCAGCACCAGCCAGAACAGATTCAATGCACCTTGGCATAGATTCTACAAGTGTCTGGAACTCTATTGTCAGGATGCATTGGTGTTTTGTTGATGGTGGTGGATAACGTTGTCTCAGGCGGTGCTCCAGAATCTCCCATCAGTGTTCAATTGGGTTGAGATTTAGTGACTGAGAGGGCCATGGCATATGGTTTGCATCGTTTTCATGCTCATTAAACAATTCCGTGACCACTCATGCCCTGTGAATGGGGGCATTGTCATCTTTGGGGCATAGCCATGGTAACCAAAATAATGGCCTGCCCAACATTTTTATACCTGACCCGAAGCATGATGGGATGTTAATTGCTTAGTTAACTCAGGAACCACAGCTGTGTGGAAGCACCTGCTTTCAATATACTTTGTATTCCTAATTTCCATTATTTTGGTAGTTACCTGTACCTAATAGAAAAATAATATTCCCTATATAGTGCACTACTTTTGACCAGAACCCTATAGACCCTGGTCAAAAGTAGTGCACTATATAGGGAATATTATTTTTCTATTAGGTACAGGTAACTACCAAAATAATGGAAATTAGGAATACAAAGTATATTGAAAGCAGGTGCTTCCACACAGCTGTGGTTCCTGAGTTAACTAAGCAATTAACATCCCATCATGCTTCGGGTCAGGTATAAAAATTGGGCAGGCCATTATTTTGGTTACCATGGCTATGCCCCAAAGATGACAATGCCCCATTCACAGGGCATGAGTGGTCACGGAATTGTTTAATGAGCATGAAAACGATGCAACCATATGCCATGGCCCTCTCAGTCACTAAATCTCAACCAATTGAACACTGATGGGAGATTCTGGAGCACCGCCTGAGACAACGTTATCCACCACCATCAACAAAACACCAAATGCATCTGACAATAGAGTTCCAGACACTTGTAGAATCTATGCCAAGGTGCATTGAATCTGTTCTGGCTGGTGCTGGCCCAATGCTCTATTAAGACACTTTATGTATTTTGGCAGTTACCTGTACCTTGCAATAGGCAAGCTCAATCAAATCAAATCAAACTTTGTGTCACATGCGCCAAATACAACAAGTGTAGACTTTACCGTGAAATGCTTACTTACAAGCCTTTAACCAACAGTTCAGTTCAAGAGTTAAGAAATATTACCAAGTAGACTAAAATAAAAAGTAACACAATAAGAACAACAATAACAAAGCTATATACAGGGGGCACCGGTACCGAGTCAGTGTTCAGGGGTACAGGTTAGTTAAGGTCATTTGTACATGTAGGTGGGGGTGAATGACAATGCACAGATAATTAACACGAGTAGCAGCAGTGTAACAAGGGTGGTGGGAGGGGGGTCAATGTAAATTGTCTGGTGGCGATTTTATTAATTGTTCAACAGTCTTATGTCTTGGGGGTAGAAGTTGATGAACCTTTTGGTCCTAGACTTGGCGCTCTGGTAGCGCTTGCCGTGCGGTAGCAGAGAAAACAGTCTATAACTTGGGTGACTGGAGTCTCTGACAATTTTATGGGTTTTCCTCTGACACCGTGTATTTATAGGTCCTGGATGGCAGGAAGCTTGGCCCCTGATGTACTGGGTCGTTTGCACCACCCTCTGTAGCGCCTTACTGTCAGATGCCGAGCAGTTACCATACCAGGCGGTGATGCAATAGGGTCAGGATGCTTCGATGGTGCTGCTGTATAACCTTTTGAGGATCTGGGGACCCATGCCAAATCTTTTCAGTCTCCTGAGGGGGAAAAGGTTTTGTCGTGCCCTCTTCACAACTGTCTTGGTATGTTTGGATCATGATAGTTTGTTGGTGATGTGGACACCAAGGAACTCCAAACTCTCGATCCGCTCCACTACAGCCCCGTCGATGTTAATGGGGGCCTGTTCGGCCCGCCTTTTCCTGTAGTCCACAATCAGCTCCTTTGTCTCGCTCACATTGAGGAGAGGTTGTTGTCCTGGCACCACACTGCCATTCTCTGACCTCCTCCTTATAGGCCGTCTCATCATTGTCGGTGATAAGACTGTTGTGTCATCAGCAAACTTAATGATGGTGTTGGAGTTGAGTTTGGCCACTCAGTCGTGGATAAACAGGGAATACAGGAAGGGACTAACTACACACCCCTGAGGGCCCCAGTGTTAAGGATGGCAGATGTGTTGTTGCCTACTGTTACCACCTGGGGGCGGCCCGTCAGGAAGTCCAGGATCCAGTTGTAGAGGGAGGTGTTCAGTCCCAGAGTCCTTAGCTTAGTCATGAGCTATGTGGGCACTATGGTGTTGAACGCTGAGCTGTAGTCAATGAACAGCATTCTCACAAAGTTGTTCCTTTGTCTAGGTGAGAAGGGCAGTGTGGAGTGCTATTGAGATTGCATCATCTGTGGATTCGTTGGGGTGGTATGCGAATTGGAGTGGGTCTAGGGTGTCAAGGAGGATGCTGTTGATGTGATCCATGACCAGCCTTTCAAAGCACTTCATGGCTACCGACGTGAGTGCCATGGGCGGTAATCATTTAGGTTGGTTACCTTCGCTTCCTTGGGCACAGGGACCAAGGTGGTCTGTTTGAGACATGTAGGTATTACAGACTCAGTCATGAGAGATTGAAAATGTCAGTGAAGAAACTTGACAGTTGGTGCGTGCATGCTTTGAGTACACGTCCTGGTAATCCATCTGGCCCCGCGGCTTTGTGAATGTTGACCTGTTTAAAGGTTTTGTTCACATCGGATACCGAGAGCGTTATCACACAGTCATCCAGAACAGCTGGTGCTCTCGTGCATGCTTCAGTGTTGCTTGCCTCGAAGCGAGCATAAAAGGCATTTAGCTCATCTGGTAGGCTCACTTCACTGGGCAGCTCGCGTCTGGGTTTCCCTTTGTAGTCTAGTTTTCAAGCCCTGCCACATCCGACGAGCGTCAGAGCAGGTGTAGTAGGATTTAATCTTAATCCCGTATTGACGCTTTGCTTGTTTGATGGTTCGTCTGAGGGCATAGCGGGATTTCTTATGGGCGTCTGGATTAGTCTCCCACTCTTTGAAAGCGGCAACTCCAGCCTTTCACTCGATGCCGATGTTGCCTGTGATCCATGGCTTCTTGTTGGGATATGTACGTACAGTCACTGTGGGGACGACGTTGTCGATGCACTTATATGAAGCCGCTGACTGAGGGGGTGTACTCCTCAATGCCATTGGATGAATCCCGGAACATATTCCAGTCTGTGCTAGCAAGACAGTCCTGTAGTGTTTCATCCGCGTCATTTGACCACTTCCGTATTCAGTGAGTCACTCATACTTCCTGCTTTAGTTTTTGCTTGTAAGCAGGAATCAGGAGGAAGGAATTATGATCAGATTTGCCAAAAGGAGGGTGGGGGAGAGCTTTGTACGTATCTTTGTGTGTGGAGTAAAGGTTTCTAGGATTTCTTTTCGTCTGGTTGCACATGTGACATGCTGGTAAAATTTGGGAAAATGGATTGAATTTGTCCTCATTAAAGTCCCCGGCTGCTAGGAGCGCCACTTCTGGGTAAACATTTTCTTCTTTGCTTATGGCCTTATAGAGTTGGTTGAGAGCGGTCTTAGTGCCTGTTTCGTGCTGTGGTGGTAAATAGACAGTTACGAATAATATAGATGAGAACTCTCTTGGTAGATAGTGTGGTCTACAGCTTATCATAAGGTACTCTACCTCAGGCGAGCAATACCTCGAGACTTCTTTAATATAATATAATCTCTCACCAGCTGTTATTGACAAATAGACACACACTCCCATCCCTCGTCTTACCAGAAGTAGCGTCTCTGTTCTGCCATGCATGGAAAATCCCTCTAGCTCAGGATCAAGCCCAGATAAAGTATTTGAAATTACTTCAAATAGAACTTGAACCCAGACTGGACTGTGGTTTTCATTGAGGACTGATACTGTCCCAGACAGAAAAACTGGGCAAAACCGCTTGAAATTACATCATAATGACGTTGGGGTTAGGCTAAGTCAATTGGCTCACCTCAATGGTCCTTATAGGTTAAGGTAATCTTAACATTATTGGGTTTATCTGTGGAGGTGCGTCACTGGCTCTTTGGTGGACTTAAGTCAGAGTCAGTCCAGCGCGTTCTTTTTGACCCCAGATAGTGTAGGCCTGTACAGATAAAGTCCTCTAAGGCACCTCTATCACTTAACACAGCCAGAGACAGAGAGTGAGACAGAGACGCAGACTCCTACTGTATATTCGTAGGGCCCTGATGTTTTTCCTGAGTGTATGGTCTATTCTATAGACAATAACTACAGCTGAGTTTTTCCTGGTAAGGTCAAATGGTGCTGTGTGCTCATAACACCCAATGGACTTTGATAACTACAGTCTAAACATCAGCAAAGTTGACGTTCTGTAGAATTCAAAGTGGCGCCTTGCTGGCACTGACATTGCACCAATGCTCTAAAACACTCCTTGCCTGTACCCTCTTTATGAGCTAACAAAGTTTTAGGTCAAATGACCCCGCTTCAACCGAGCACATCTAACCTTGCACATGTGGCCAGCCGTCTCCTAGGTTATGGGTTCTATTAACGGTGCCGGACCGCTCAGTAACATAATTCGAGGCCTTCTGCTGTTTTCGTCCCCCTGTCACATCTCCATAGTAACCAGCACCTACTTAAAGACTAATGGGTATAGACCACCCCCTTACCCCCAACCAAACCCAGGGGTTAAAGTTCTGTGTCACTGCGACAGATTTCCGTCGTATGGATTCTAGAGAGGTCGTTTTTGAGATTTCCTCTGTTTTGCTGTGTACTGAACTGACATGCATGACTGTTGCTCATACTCCATGTTCAGATGAAGGGAATTAAACAATATAATGCTCACCATCGCAGCGTTCAACTCAAACAGTGGCTTGTACTGTATTGTAGCTGCTGATGTAATTCAACCTATACTTTATAACTCAGGATGTGATATTTTTACCATGTACTGTTGTTATTAAAACAAAATCAGACAAGCCCATAGTAGAATATTTTACCTATTTACCTAGTCAGCTTCTTGTTGTGTGGTCTAGAGATAAATATTCCTCTCGAGGCACATTCAAGTTGTGAGATCCATAGGGATTCATCATTATTCACAATTCAATCAGGATTATCTGTAATCATGGTATCATCCACATTAATGTAAAAGTGTTTAGAAACATTTGACTCCAAAATGACACCATACATTATTTACCATTCATTTCTATTGGGCACAAACTAACCTGAAACACAACCAAAACGCACTGCAAATGCATCACCCAAGTGTGTAGAGTCACAAGTTTGATGTAGTTATAGATTGTTAGGAATATGGGACCAAATACTAAACTTTTGACTGGTGTATTTCTAAGAATCTTTAGGGATGTGAATAATTTTGACCACTACCTTCTTCAGAAAAAAATTATATTAGTTGTTTAATAAAATCTTAGTCTGATACTCTGTATTAGTATAAAATAATAATTTCCCAATTTGTTTTAGCATACAATATAGCTCAGTATTTGTATGATCTATTTTATGCAGTCATTATTGCTCATCTTTATCAAGGATGTCAATAATTTCCAACCACACTAGCCTATATGCATTTTCCAATATGTTAAAATATTTGTAACATAATTTTGACCAATATGTTATTGGGCTCATTTCTGGAGGTGGAATTGTATTTTATATGGTGCCAGTATAATTTTTATTTTCATTAATTTTGGAGTAGAATGTCCTTTTGAAAAAATCCCCAGAACTGAGCTTTCCCGGACCCCATGTGGACTGGAATTGGTCAAACTCACGGTTAATACATGCAGGCTACAAAATCACCCTCTTTCCCTAAAAAGCATGATGGTCATTACTTGTTTTTACATGAAAGGTGGGGTTGACTTGGACATGCAGACAATCGATCAGAGATCGACTTCAGTTTCAGTAATGGATTTGTTTTCTTGCTTGAACCTCAAACCCCTCTGACAAAAACAGGGATGGAATGGGGCCATGGTCATGCAAGCCTGCCGCCATAGCCTGCCGACCACCCAAAACAATCCGAGAAGATTCCTGTGACATTCTTACTGTCATTCAACATGTTGAAGAAGTTGTGCAAGTTCAGAGGGAGAGAGAGAGGGAGGAGAGAGAGAGCGAGAGAGCGAGAGAGATGGGAAGAAGCGTTGGCGATACACATCTCAAACGCCATCAGATGATAGTTTACTCTACTTCTCATTAATTGTATGAGGAATGAAATGTAGTGTCTTTTGACTACTACAAACCTACCAAATCTATATGCTTTGATTGTCTGCTTTAGGATTCTACCACCTTGGCAAATGACACGCCCTGTCTAAGCCGGGGGGTGGAATTGTTTTAAAATGATCATACCAAGGATTATTTAGCTATTTGATTTTGAATTATTAGACCCCTTAAGGTATCAAAAAAATGTACAAAATGATTGGGATAAAACATTGAATTTAGGCTCCCGAGTGGCGCAGCGGTCTAAGGCACTGCATCGCAGTGCTTGAGGCGTCACTACAGATCCAGGTTCGATCCCAGGCTGAAATGCAGCCAGCCGCGCCCGGAAGACCCATGAGGTGTGCACAATTGGCCTACCATCGTCCAGGTTAGGGGATTTCCTTGTCCCATCATCCTCTTGCGACTCCTTGTGGTGGACCGGGCGCATGCACGCTGACTTCGGTAGGCAGCCATGCCTCCTCCGACACATTGGTGCGGCTGGCTTCCGGGTTAAGCGAGCTATGTGTCAAGAGGCAGTGTGGCTTGGCAGGATCGTGTTTCAGAGGACGCATCTCTCTTGACGTTCGCCTCTCCCGAGTCCGTATGGGAGGTGCAGCGATGGAACAAGACTGTAACTACCAACTGGATTCACTAAAAAGGAGTAAAAAAATATAATAGTAACATTAAATTTGGCATTACTGCAATTAGCTAATAGAAACTCGTTGAAAAACAGATTCACTACATGGAATAACATGTAGTATCTGTTTTTATCTGAGAGATTTAAGAAAGATCATTAAAACATGTTTATTTACATGTATTTATCCCTTTATTTTAGGCACTGAACTATCTCTATATACATCCATTATTTTGTTAAGGTACCGGAGACCTTCAGCGTCCTATACAGAAAAACGGAGAAGACCATCATGCTCGTAAGAGTGTCATCTTTCAATAGAGTGATCAACATACGATTAGGTGAGGAGACCGATTTTCGGGATGTCTCATGGTCTGACAAACACAGCTCTAGCTCTGCCACCTTCCCCCGCAGATGCGGAAGGGCGATATCGGTTGATGCGGGGCTTGAGACGCAGTCCATGCAAAAATATCTTTAGCTTATTAAACAGGTGAATTTTGATGGGGATTTTTTTATTATTAATTCAATTTCCACGGGGAGTGACCATTGTAGGCTAAGGGTTAATCCCATTTTAAGAAAATCTGGTAATGAAATGTGGCCAGTTTAGGCAGCATGTCAGGGTTAGCGGGTAAGTGTTAGAGGTCAGGGTCCAGCGCCATGCTGCTCGGAATGGGAGGGCTGACTGACGTTGGCGTCGGATGGAGGTGGCACTTGAGCTGTCTTTTTTTCTCGTTCTCATATTCCAACCATTCCATTTCCTGTCCTTTGAAAGGTAATATCATGGCAACTAGAATAGCCGACTTCAAAACACAGGGTAGGTGGCTGGCTGTCATTTCTTCCATGTGTCTACCTCTACCACACACAGTGTATGTGCATGCACACACAGTCCTCAGTCCCACTTGGAATTAGTGAAAAGTCGACAGATATTTCCAAAGGCAGAGTTCTGAGTGTTAACCATGGTCATGGCATTTATCCTGCTTTTTACTCACCTGTAGAGTATATAGTCATCAAATGGTTCCCAAGGACATACATTCTTCAGCTCATATAATATATTTTCTTTCAACTGGTAGTTATACTAAAGGGTAGTGGAGGAGAGAGAGAAGACATAGAGGAGGACACAGAG